>NW_006922617.1:324191-325860 GCF_000298275.1 Orycteropus afer afer
GCCTCCAGCTTGACGTTTGATCCAAGAACTTGGGACTTGCCAGCTTCTATAAGTGTGTGAGCCATTTTCCTAAGATAAATTTCTCTTTCTCTGTATGTATATATAAGCTTTACTGGTTTTGCTTCTCTAGAGAACCCAGTCTAACACATGTGGCTTGGGTCAGGCACACCTTAGTCTTCAAAGTGACATCTTTGTTTTTTAACTCTTTAAAGAGGTCTTTTGCAACAGATATGCCCAGTGCAGTATGACATCTGATTTTTTGGCTGCTTCTTCCATAGGTGTTGATTGTGGATCCAAGTAAAATGAAATCCCTGACAACTTCAACCTTTCTCCATTTATCATGATGTTGCTTATTGGTCCAGCGTGAGAATTTTTGTTTTCTTTATGTTGAGGTGTAATCCATACAGAAGAATATATTCTTTGATCAGTGCTTCCAGTCATCTTCACTTTCAGCAAAAAAGGTTGTGTCATCTGCCTATCACAGGTTGTTAACAAGTCTTCCCTCAATTCTGATTCTGTGTTCTTCTCCTTATAGTCCAGGTTCTCAGATTATCTACTCAGCCTACAGATTGAATAAGTATGGTGAAAGGATACAAGCTTGACACCCACAGTGTCTGATTTTAAACCATGCAGTATCCCCTTGCCCTGTTTGAATGACATTTTACTTAGGTCCACAATACATGCCCATAGAAGCAGCAATCAAGATATCAAACAAAGTGTTGCATTGGGCAATTTTGCTGCAAAAGAGTTCTTTGAAGTGTTAAAAAGCAAATATGTAATTTTGAGGATTCGGGTGTGTTTGACAGATGGACAAGGAGTAAGGAAGATCAAAGAAGAATTGATGTCTTTGAATTATGGTGTTGGCAAAGAATATTAAATATACTATGAATTACCAGAATAATGGGCAAATTTCTCTTGGAAGAAATTCAGCTAGAATCCTCCTAGGAAATGAGGATGATGAGACTTCATCTCATCTACTTTGGACATATTAATCAGGAGCGACCAGTCTCTAGAGAACAACATCATGCTGGGTAAAGTAGAGGGTCAGTAAAAAGCAGGAAGACCCTCAATGAGATTGATTGACACAGTGGATTGACATAATGGCCTCAAACATAGCAATGATTGTGAGGATGGTGGAGGACCGGGCAGTGTTTCCTTCTGTTGTACATAGTGTTGCTGCAGTCAGAACTGACTCAATGGAACCTAATAACAATAACAACAAAATTATACTTAATGGTGAAAGATTGAATGCTTCCTTCTTGAAACAAGAACAAGACAATGCTTTCCATCCTCATCACTTCTAAACAACATTGTAGTCAAGGTTCTAGCTATAACAATTAGGCAAGGAAATATTATAAAGGCACCCAGATTGGAAAGAAAAATATTTCCAGATGTCATAATTTTGCCTATAGAAAACACTGAGAAATTCATTTAAAATCTATAAGAAATAATGAAGTAGTTCAGCAAGGTTGTAGAATACTAGATAAATATATATATAAATCAATTGTATTTCCAAACACTGTAGTGAACAGTCAAAAATAAAATTAACAGAACATCCCATTTATAATAGCATTAAATGAATAAAATATTTAAGGATAATTCAACAAAAGTCTATTCCAAGAGGATAAATACTACATGACGTCACTAATATGAAATACATAGAATATAT
>NW_006922617.1:326281-333600 GCF_000298275.1 Orycteropus afer afer
GGGTCGCTATGAGTTGGGTCCGACTCGACGGCACATAACAACAACAACAACAACACACTTGTCAGTCAGTTTGTCATACTGTGGTGGCTTCATGTTATTATGATGCTGGAAACAATGCCAACTGTATTTCAAATATCAGTAGAGTCACCCATGGTGGAAAGGTTTCAGTGGAACTTCCAGACTAAGACTAACAAAAGGGGCCTCAAAATTAGCCAATGAAAATTTTATGGATAGCAACATAATACTGTAAGATATAGTGCTGGAATATGAGTCCCTCAAGTTTAAAACAACCAAAATATAACTGGAGAAGAACTTCCTCAAAGTAGAATGGACATTCATTTGCTTATGTAGTACAACTCAAAATGAGAAGTAATATCTGTAAACATCCATTAGAAAGTAGAACGTGAAATGTACCAATTGTGAATCAAGAAAAACTGGATGTCATCTATAATGAAATAACATTGATATCTACACATTAGCAAGCTGAAGTGGACTGGTATTGGCCATTTTAAATCCAACAAACATATGGTCAACTACACCAGGAATGACAAATTGAAGAGGAATGGTGTTACATTCATGTTAAAAATGACATTTCAAGATGTATCCCAAACTATAATACTGTCAGTGATAGGATAATATCCATATGCCTACTAGGACAATCAATATTTACACAGTAACCATTAATGCGAAAGATGAAGAAATTGAAGATTTTTACCAACTACTGCAGTCTGAAATTGATCAAATGTGAAATCAAGATGCATTGATAATTACTGGTAATTTTGGAATACAAAAGTTGGAAACAAAGAAGAAGGAAGAGTAGTTGGAAAATATGGCCTTGGTAATAGGAATGATGCTGGAGATTGTGTGATAGAATTCTGCATGACTTATTCACTGGATATACTTCTTTTCATTAACACAAAGACAACTATACATGTGGACCTTGCAGGATGGATTACACAGGAGTCAAATCAACTAAAAATATGTAAAGAGAAGATGGAAAAGTTTAATATTAACAGTCAAGACAAAATCAGAACAGACTGCAGAACAGACCATCTATTGCTCATATACAAGTTCAAGTTGACGCTGAAGAAAATCAAAGCAAGTTTGTGAGAGCCAAAGTATGACCTTGAAAACATCCCATCTGAATTAAAGACCAACTCAAAAATAGATTTGACACACTGAACACTAGTGACCAAAGACCACAAGAGTTGTGGGAGACATCAATCATATCATACATGAAGAAAGTAAGAAGCCAAGTAAAAAAAAGACAGGAAAGAAGGAAAAGAGCAAAGTGGATGTTAGAAGAAATTCTAAAACTTGCCTTTAAGCACAAAGTAGCTAAAAGGAACATAAGAAATGACGATGCAAAAGAACTAAACAGAAGATGTCAAGAAGACAAGGTAAAATATTATAATAAGATGTGATTATAAAACAAAAAGGGAAGAACATGATTGGTATTTCTCAACTGAAAGAACTGAAGAGAAAATTGAAGTTTTGAGTTGTAGTATTAAAAGACTCTTTGGGCAAAATGATGCAGGAAACATCAAAATAAGATGTAAGGAATTCACAGAGATACTGCACCAGAAAGAATTTATCTACATTCAACCATTTCAGGAGGTATCATATGATCAAGAACCACTAGTACTGAAAGAAGAAGTTCAAGATGCAATGAAAGTACGGTCATAAAACAAGGCTCCAGGAACTGGTAGAATGCTAATTGAGATGCTTCAACAATCACATGCAATGCTGAAAGTGCTTATACTTATTTGTGTTAAGAATTTGGAAGACAGCTACCCAGCCAACAAACTAGAAGAGATCCAGATCCATTCCCATTCTGTAGAAAGGTGATCAAACTAAACATGAAATTTATTGAACAATATCACATGCTATCAAAATTTTGCTGATGATAATTCAAAAATGGCTGCAGCCATATGTTGACAGGGAACTGCCAGAAGTTCCAACTGAATTATTCAGAAGAGGACACGGAACAAGGGCTATCACTGCTGATGTCAGATGGACCTTGGCCCAAAGCAGAGAATATAAGAACTATGTTTACATGTATTATATTGCATATGTGAAGCTGTTCAACTGTGTGAATCAAAACAAATTATGGATAACATTATGAACAATGGGAATTCCAGAACACTAATTTGTGCCCATGCACAACCTATACATGCATCAAGAAATAGCTATTTGAATTGAACAAGGGGATATGGCCTGGTTTAAAATTGGAAAAGGTGTATGACACGGTTTTTGGTAGTTAAGTTTGTGTGTCAACTTGGCTGGCCTTGGTTGAGTGGCTGGGCAGCTGGATGTAGTATTCACCATGATGAGACTGGTAATCAACTCCATGGTGGAATCTACTGTGAGCAGCTAAATAGCTGCCCTAGGGATATGGTCTGTTTCCTGTTATAAGGAGAAGCCTTGGGGAATGGTCTCCAGCTTATGGCATGCTTGGACCCTGCATGTAGCCGTGTCATTGTTCAGTAGCCTGCCATGCTCTGCCGACCTTGGGGCTTACAATGGACTTGAATTAATGGCCTGCCGTGTGGTTTGGTAACATTGGTACTGTGCCATTTTATTTGTTGACCTTGGGCTTGTTAGCCTCAGCAGCCAGTAGCTGCCTGAATGAAGAGATGCCTCTAGCTTCAGTGGGCCGGGACCAAGAGGCAGAGCTGAAGCCCAAGGTTGAGGGGCTTTCACACAGCCCCTAGAGCCTGCCACTTTGAACATGGACTTCAAGCCTCCTGCACTGTAAGAGAATAAACTCCGGTTTGTTCAAGCTATCCCTTTTGTGGTATATTCTTGTCAGAGCAGCACTAGATAACCAGAGTAGGGTTGTATCCTTTCTCCTTACTTATTCAATCTGTATGCTGAACAAATAATTCAAGAAGCTTGATTGTACAAAGAAGAATGTAGCATCAGGTTTAGATGAAGACTCATTAATAAGCTGTGATAATGCAGACGACACAACTTTGCTTACTCAATGTGAAGAGGATTTGAAGCACTTATTAATGAAGGTTAAAGAATACAATTTCTAATATGTATCTTGAACATGAAGAAAAAGAAAATCCTTACAGCAAGATCAATAAAAAACATCATGATAAAATGGCAATAAATTGAAGTTGTCAAGGATTTTATTCTACTTGATCAACAGTCAATGCCCATGGAAGCAATAGTCATTGGTCTTTTTCCATCTGAAGCAAAGGGAAGAAAATCAAAGACACATGGAAACAAATTATCCAGAGAACTAATGGACCACACAAACATGGACCTCCTTGACCCTGAGACTAGAGGAACTAAATGGTACCCAGCTACCCCTACTAGCCTCTTTGAAGGGGAGCACAATAGAATGTCTTGGATAGAGTGGGAATACATAAGGAACAAAACTCAAAATCACAAAAAAAGACCAGGCTTACTGGTCTGATAGAGACTGGTGAAACTTTCAAGACTGTGACCCCTAATCACCCTTCAAGCCTGGAACTGAGCTCACCACCATGGCTCAACTTTCAGCCAAACAATAAGGTGAACAATAATGATAGATGGGTACACACTCCTTAAAACAATTAGCCATACAAGATCAAAATAACAGCTCAGAAAGCAGGAAGGTATACGATAGAAGGACAAATGTAAACAGGAAACACAGGGAGGAAGTGGGAAGAGTGCTGTTATATTGTGAGGATTACAATCAATGTCAGAAAACAAAATGCGTATGAATTATTGGATGGAAAACTATTTTGCCCTGTAAATTTTCACTCAAAGCACAATAAAATGTTCAAGAAATATCTCAAATCAATAGACTAACTCTACAACTTGAGGAATTAGAAAGGGAAAAACAAACTAAGCCCAAAGCCACCAGAAGAAAGAAAATAATAAAGATCAGAGAAATCAGAGTAGAAATAAATGAAATAGAGAACAAAAACAGTAGAGTATTAATGAAACCTGATTTTTTTTTTTTTTAAGGATCAGTAACCAACAAAGGTTTGGCAAGACTGACAAAAGAAAGGAATTTGCAAATATCTAAAATTATAAATGAAAAGGGAAACAGTACAAATGACCCCCTAGAATTTAAAAAGGATTGTAATGGAGTACTTTTAACAGTTATACACCAATAAATTAGATAACTTAGAGAAAATGGACCAATTCCTAGAAACACATACACTTCCTACACTGAAGAAGAAATAGTGGATTTCAACAAGTCCGTAACAAGTGAAGAGATTGAATTATTAATCAAAAACCTCCCAACAATTTGATTTCTTGGTTTGGAGATTTAGGATAGTAATTTTATGGACATCCCATGAAATTGGTTTGATACTGAAACTGTTTTTTAATTACTCTTGTCCTACTTCCTAGTCCGTTTTGCATTTCCTGGGATCTTAAAAGGTTGCAAAGTGCCATTCAGGCTACAACAATAGTTATCTACTTACCTGGAGTATCAGAGGAAGGAGAGATAAGAATCAGAAGAGGAAACGAAATGTGCTTCTGGTTGCCTCCATGGACAATTGCTTCCTATGCCAAGAGACCAGGAGAACTGGATGGTGCCTGAGTACCATTACTGAACAATTTGATGTAAGAGTCTATAGAAAGAATCCTGATTTAAAATGGAGAAAATGTGGAATAGATCAGATTCTCAGCCTTCCAGAGCCATTGAGGCTAGATGAACACCTGAAATTATTGCTCTGAGATATCTTTAAACCTTAAATTTCAAACCAAAACTATGCTCTGGAATCTGCTTTGCACAAAACAGTATTTTAGCTTAATTAGTAAAGTATGTCTTCTTTGACATTGTACTCTTTCAAAGAAATATCTATGTGGAATCAAGGTGATAAGAGTATCTTGAAAGGTTAGAAGAAAAGCTTAGGAGGCAGTGAGATGATTTTAATGTTGGTGGAATAATATGGAAAAGGATAGTGAGAATGGTTACACAGTTGAAGAACATAAACAATGTTATTAAATTGCATATGTAAAATTTGTTGAAATGATGTAAATTTTCACCAAAGTACAATAATAATAATAAAATTCCCACAAGAGAAAAGCCCTAGACTAGATGGCTTCAGTGGGGACTTCTACCAAACATTTATAGAAGAAATGACTCCAATCTTATTTAAACTTTTCTGAAAAATAGAAGAGGAGGAAAGATGTCCTAACTCATTCTGTGAGGCAAGCATTACCCTGATGCCAAAGCCAGACAAAAACACCACAAGAAAAGAAAGCTAAAGGTCGTTATCTCTAACGAATGAACAAACAAAAATAAACCTGTTGCCTTTGAGTTGATTCCGACTCATAGCAAACCTATAGGATAGAGTAGAACTACCTTATAGGGTTTCCAGGGCTCTAATCTTTGCAGAAACAACACTGCCATATCTTCCTCCCACAGAGCAACGGGTGGGTTCAAACCCATGGACCTTTAGGATAGCAGCCAAGGCATTTTAATCACTACATCACCAAGGGCTTCCTAATGAATTTATGAACACATAAATTCTCAACTAAATAATAGAAAACTAAAGTACAAGAAAAAAATATATATATTAAAAGGATTATACATCATGATCAAGAGAGATTATTATCCCAGGAATGGAAGCGTGTTTCTACATTAGAAAATCAATGTAATATACCACATTAGTAGAATAAAGGAAAAGACAAATTTCAACACCTTTCATAGTAAAAACGCACAAGATAAGAATAGAAGAAAATTCCTCAATATAATAAAGGAAGTTTATGAAAAACACACAGTTAACATCATATTCAACAGGCAAAGACTGAGAGCTTTCTAATTAAGATAGGAAACAAGACAGAAATGCCCACTCTAAGCATTGCTTTTCAACATAATTTTGGCAATTATGATAGGAAAATAAAAGTATCCAAAATATGAGGGAGGAAGTAAATCTATGTTTTCACAGATGACATGGTTCTATACACAGAAAACCTCAATGAAACCACAAGAAGGCTATTAGAAATAATAAATGAATTTAGCAAAGTGGCAAGGTATAGACCAACACACAATATATTAGTTAAGTTTCTATACACAGAAATGAACAAAAAGTAAATTAAGAAAACATTGCTATCTGTAACAGCATCTACAATATTAAAATGCCTAGGAGTAAATTTACCTAAGAAAGTGAAAGACTGTATACAGAAAACTATAAGACATTACTAAAAGAAATTAAGAAATACATGTAATACATTCTGTGTTCATGTATTGGGAGGTTTAATATAGTTATCATATGAGTACTACCCAAAGCAATTTATAAATTCAATGTAATCCCCTTCAAAATTCCAATAGCCTTCTTTATAGGAACGGAAAAACCAATCTTCAAATTTATATGGAAGAGCAAGGGACCCCAAATAGTTAAAACAGTCTTGCAGAAGAATGAAGTAAAAACCCTCACAGCTCCTGATTTTGATACATACTATAAAGCTGCAGTAATTAAAATAACCTGGTACTTTATAAAAATGGAATAGAATTGACAGTCCATGAATAAATTCATACTTCCATGATCAACTTATCGGTGACAATGAAGCCAGTTAGTTTAGAAAACCTCTTATCTTTGAGGCCAGTTAGGCTAGGAAAAATATCTCTTGTCACTCCTATAGATGGGGCCTAGGGGCACTATAGACAGTAAACAACCACAAGATATGTCTAACCAACCAACTAGAAAGAAACACCCCCACCTCATTTCCTGCAGACCCTCCCATTTGCAGCAATTAACTCCCAGCTGGTTCCAGCCTGATTCAGAAGCATGCACAGAGAAAGCAACTCCATCCTTTGACTCCTGAATGTTAAGACCCATATCAAGGAACTAAAAATCAAGGGAGCTATGTCATTTGTGCTTCATGAACCCATTTCAGAAGCGACAGTCCATCAGCCACTTCTGTGCTAGGCTATAACCCCGCCCCCTATGAATAATGCATGCCATTAATTATTACACAATCCTTCAATTGGATTTATTTTGCAAAAGAGAGGAAAGTGGGATGAAATTAGGGATAAACCGAGTACATATCCACTTTTCGGTTTCAGACTTGGGGACTTGTAGAGAAAGATTAGGGAAATTTTCTAAAGACCTAGAGAAATTTAAAGAAGAATTTGTGAAGTTAAGTCTGAACTTTGCTCTCAGCTGGCAGGATATATAAGTTATCCTGACGACTTGTTGTTCCACATATGAAAAGAACAGAGTAATAGCTAGAGCAAGAGAACATGTAGATGGCTTAGTTCCCTTAAACCCAGGACATTAGATTACACCAGGAAACAAGGTGGTCCCAGACCAAGATCCCTGCTGGGACCCTAATGAGCAGGCCAGACATGTCAGGACTAAATATTA
>NW_006922617.1:334584-335349 GCF_000298275.1 Orycteropus afer afer
GTGTACCAGTCCTTTGGACTAGTTGTTTCCATGTGTCTTTGGTTTTCTTCATTCTTCTTTGCTCTGGATGAGGAGAGACCTGTAGTTGCATCTCAATGGCCACTTTCAAATTTCTAAGATACCAATCACTACTTGCCAAAGTAGGATGTAGAACAATGTTTTTGTGTAGTATGTTATACCAGTTGAGCTTAATGTCCCCCGCGACCCTGGTCCCAAGCCCACAGGTCCAACTACTTGCTCCTTCTTGGTGGCTGGCTGTGGCCAAGAAGTGACTACAACCTTGAACCCTGTCAGCTCTACTATATACCTAGGAATTCTTATAGAACACACGAATACACTAGTAGAAACATTGTCTGCCAACTCTATATATGCTCATGGGCACACTCCCCCCTGCATGGACGTACCTATTAGTTCAACTTGTCCACACATCTATCCACCTGTATATCAATGTTTGTCTTCACTTTCACCATGCAGTAATGTATGTGCAAATGGGTTCATCTTTGTTGTCTGTCCCTCCCATCCACATCTCTATGTCTTCCTCTTCCTCAATGCCACCATGTCAATCACTCATATTTGGTCCATAGCCTTTCTCTTCACCCAAATCAATACTTATCTCTACCTATCTAATAGTGTTCCTTCCCCGCCCCTCCCACCCTGGTAACCAACAAAGAAAATTTCCTTCCATATATAAACCTTTCCCTGACTTCTTACATTGATGGAATAATAGAATATTTATCTTTATGTGATTGACTTATTTCACTTAGC
>NW_006922617.1:335449-336057 GCF_000298275.1 Orycteropus afer afer
CCATGTTATGCGGTGTTTTGCAGATTCTACATTATTCTTTAGGGTTGCATAATATTCCATTGTGTGTATGTACCATAGTTTGGTTGATGGTACATCATTCTTCTGTTGATGGGCATCTAGGTTGTTTCCATCTTTTTGCTATTATAAATAGTGCTTCAATGAACATGCTTATGCATATATCTGTTATTGTCCTGGCTCTCACCTCTTAAGGATATATACCTAGTAATTGTATTTCTAATTCCAGCTTTTTAAGGAATCACCATACTGCTTTCCACAGTGGTTGTATCATTTGACAGTACCACCAGCAGTGTATGAGAGTCCCAATCTCTCTGAATCCTTGCCAGAATTTGTTATTTTCTGTCTTGTTGAATTTTGCTACTAGTGCTGGGGCAAGATGGTATCTCATTGTTTTGATTTCCATCTCTCTAATGGCTAATGATTGTGGACATTTCATCATGTGTTTGTTGGCCGCCTGAATATCCTCTTTGGGGAAGTGTCTATTTGTGTCTTCTCCCCATTTTTTTTTTTTTTATTAGGATTTGGGTGAAGATTTACAGAGTAAATTCACTTTTCATACAGCAGTTCACATATACTTTGTCTCATGTCAT
>NW_006922617.1:338283-340496 GCF_000298275.1 Orycteropus afer afer
CCGGCATTCTCCCCATTTTTTAATTGGATTATTTGTCTTTTTGTTGTTGAGGTGTTGGAGTTTTCTATAAATTCTAGAGATAAGTCCCTTTTCAGATATGTCATTACTAAATATTTTTTCCCAATCAGTAGGTTTTCTTTTTACTCTTTTGGGAAGTCTTTGGAAGCACATAAAAAATTAATTTTTAGAAGGTCCCATTCATGTAGTTTCTCTTCTGCCGTTTGTGCATTTTGGGTTATACTTGACAGTCTATGTATGCCATAAATTAGGACCCCTAAATTTACCCCTATTTTTTCCTTGAAGAACTTTATAGTTTTAGGTTTCACCCTTAAGTCTCTGATCCATCTGGAGTTAGCTTTTTTTGTATGGTGTGAGGTAGAGATCTTGTTTCATTTTTCTGCAAATGGATATCCAGTTTTGTCTGCACCATTTGTTAAAGAGACCAGTTCTTCCCCATTTAATGGATTTCAGCCCTTTTTCAAAAATCAGCTGATCATAGGTTGATGGATCTACTACTGGGTTCTCAATTCTATTCCATTACTCTATGTGTCTGTCATTATACCGAGGCTAGGCAGTTTTGACTACTGAGGCTGTATAGTAGGTTTTAAGGTCTGGGAGTGTGGAACCTCCTAGATTGTTCTTCTTCAATAGAGCTTTGCTTATCTGAGGTCTCTTTCCTTTCCATATAAAGTTAGTGATTGGTTTTTCCATATCCTTAAAGAATGTTCTGGTAGTATAGTGCCTAAGCACTTGACTGCTAATCAGAAGGCTTGTGGTTCAAACCCACCAGCCACTCCTCGGAAGGAAGATGGGGTAATCTACTTCCGTAGTGATATTGCCTCGGAAACCCAAGGAGAGGTCGCTATGAGTAGGGGCTGACTCAACAGCACATAACAACAACAACAACAAAGAATGTTTATGGGATCTGGATTGGGATTGCATTGAATGTATAGATTGCTTTGGGTAGAACTGACATTTTCACAATGTTCAATCTTCCTACACGAGCATGGGATTTTCTTCCATTTATGTAGATCTCTTATGGTTTCTTGAAGTAGTGTTTTATAGTTTTCTTTGCGTAGATCTTTTGTGTCCCTGGTAAGATTTATTCCCAAGTATTTTATTTTATTTTTTTGTAGCTATTGTAAATGGTATCAATTTCCTATAAGCAGCAGCATGATGAATGGAGAAAAGATTGAAGTTGTCAAAGACTTCTTATTGCTTGGTTCTACAATCGATGCCAAGGAGCAGTCAGGACATCAGATGACATATAGCACAGGGCAAATTGACTGAAAAGGCCCTCTTTCAAGTGCTGAAGTGCAAACATGTCTCCTTCATGGTTAAGGTGTGCCTGACACAAGCCATGATATTTCCAATCACCTCATATGCATGTGAGAGATGGACAATGAATAAGGAAGACCAAAGAAAAGTTGATGCTTTTGAGTTGTGGTGCTGATGAAGAATGCTCAAAGTGCCGTGGACTATTAAAAGATCTAACAAATCTGTCCTGGAGGAGGTGCAGCTGGAATGCTCCTTGGAAGTGAAAATGGCCATACCTACTTTGGTCATGTTGTCAGAAGTGACCATTCCCTAGAGAAGGATGTCATGCTTGGTAAGGTGGAGGGTCAATGAAAGAGGAGAAAGCCCTCAATGAGGTGGATTGACACAGTGGCTGTGGCAATGAGCTCAAGTATATCAGGGTGTTTTGGCACCAGGCAGTGTTTTGTTCTGGTATGCACAGGGTTGTTATGAGTCAGAGATGACTCGATGGCAACTAAGAACAACATTGATTTCCTTATTTCTTTTTCAGCAATGTCTTTTCTGGTGTAGAGGAATCCAACTGATTTTTGGATGTGGATCTTGTATCCTTCCACTATCCTAAATCTCTCAATTAGTTCCAGTAGAGTTTTTACAAAGTCTCTTGGGCTTTCTAGGTATAGGATCATATCATCAGCAAACAGGGATAGTTTGACTTCTTCCTTACCAATGTGGATACCTTTGATTTCCCTTTCTTGCCTTATTGTCATGGCTAGGACTTCCAACAGAATGTTGAATAGAAGTGGTGATAGAGGGCATCCTTGCCTGGTTCCTGTTTGCAAAGTGAATGGTTTTGCTCTGTCTCCATTGAGAATAATGTTGGCTGTTGGTTTTGCATAGATGCCCTTTATTATGTTGAGGAATGTCCCTTCTATTCCTATTTTGCTGAGAGTTTTGAT
>NW_006922617.1:341226-345046 GCF_000298275.1 Orycteropus afer afer
TGTTGGAGATGTTGGTTTAAAGTGTTGATTTTGGCTCTTCTTTTTTGATGTGTGCATTTATTGCTATAAATTGGCCTCTGATTAATGCTTTTGCTGTGTCCCAAAGATTTTGGTATGTTGTGTGTTCATTCTCATTTGATTCAAGGGATTTTTTTTACTTCCATTTCTAATTTCTTCTATTATCCAGTCATTCTTAAGGAGGGTGTTGTTCAGTTTCTAGGTGTTTACTCTTTTTCTGCTGATCTTCCTATTGTTGATTTCTAATTAGCATTGTGAACTGAGAAGATGCTTTGCAGTATTTTAACATTTTAAAATTTACTAAGACTTGCTTTATGGCCTGACATATGGTCTATTATGGAGAATATCCCATGTGCACTGGAAAAGAATGTATATTGTGCTGTTGTTGGATGAAGTGCTCTGTAGATGTCTATAAGGTCAAGTTGGTGGATTGTATTGTCTAGTTCTTCTGCATCTTTGTTGTGTTTCTCTCCAGTTGTTCTATCTTTCATTGAAAGTGGTGTATTAAAGTTTCCTACTATGACTTGGAGTCATCTATTTGCCTTTTCAATTATGTTAAAGTCTGATTTATGTAATTTTGGGCTCTTTCTTTGGGTCCATAGATATTTTTTATCGTTATGTCTTCTTGTTCAATTGGTCCTTTAATCATTATGTAATGTCTTTCCTTCTCTCTTATAGTGGTTTTTGTCTTAAAGTCAATTTGAGTCAGAAATTAATTTTGCCCTTCCTGCTCTGTTTGGTTGCTATTTGCTTGATAAATCTTTTTTCAAACTTTGATATTTAGTCATTTTTGTCTTTGTCTCTAAGGTGTTTCTCTTGTAGACAGCATATTGATGGGTTATGTTTTCTTATCCAATCTGCAACTCTCTGTCTCCTGAGTGGTGCATTTAATCCATTGACATTCAGTGTAATTATCAACAAGTATGAATTGGTTGCTGTCATTTTGTTATGTGTTTTTCCATGGTGTTCCTTGTTTCTTTGTTCCATGTAATCTGTTCTGAGCTTGTTATGTTTATGAATTGTGTTATCATTTTCTTTGTTGCTATTGTTTTACTATTTGCTGAATATGTGTGCTTGTCCTCTTTTTTATTGTGATGTGAAGGTTTATCATTTTTCTCTGAGGTTACCCTGTGATTTATAATTTTCTCCCTGAGTTTAGGACTGTCCATTCTATCTTGCAAATTTCTTGACTTCTTAAACATTTAGAAGTTCTGTAACTGCAGGGTTTTTTTTTTTTTTCTGTCTTTTTGGTTTGTAGTTGTCCTCATTTGCTAATTGATGTCTCTGGTTCCCTGTTTTCAAACTTGTAAGCTTGTTTACTTTGAATACTTCTATAGCTGTGTTGGTTTCTGGATTATGTCACCTTGTATGTTAATGGTCAGTTGTTGCTTGCTATTATTGGTTCTTTGTTCAAAAGACTCCATTTAGTATCTTGCAAGGTTGGTCTGGTTTTAACAAATTTCCTTAATTTCTGCTCATCTGGAAATCTCCTAATTTCACCATCATATTTGAGGGACAATTCTGCCAGGAAATATTTCTTGGTTGGACTTTTTGTCTTTCAGGATTTTATATATATCATCCCATTTTCATCTTGTTTGCATGGTTTCTGCTGAGAAATTAGAGCTTAGACTTATTGGTTGTACTTTGTAAGTAACTTTTGGTTTTTCCCATGTTGCTTTCAGGATTCTTTTTTTATCTTTGGTTTTGATGAGTTTGATGATGATATGTCTTCGTGATTTTCTTTTGGGGCCTATGCTGTTTGGAATTCATAACTTCCTTCATGGATATATCCCATCTTTTGTCATATCAGGGAAGTTCTCTTCCAACAACTCTTGGACAATTTACTCAATGGTTCTTTTCTTTTCTTTTTTTCCTCTTCCTGTTCTAGAGTTCTGATTATACATAGGTTATTCCTTTTGATGATATCTCACATGAACCTTAGGTTCTTCTTTTTTCTTTTTAATCTTTTTCTCTGATTGATCCCTTTCAAAGAAGTATTCAGGTATTTGTCCTCAATCTCATTAATTCTTCCTTCCATTGATTTGATTCTACTCCTTTGCGCTTTCAATGTGTTATCTATTTCTGAAAATTTAGTATTAATCTTCTGGATTTCTATCTGTGGACTTTGTATAATTTCTGTTTCATTTATTTTGTCGTTTTGTTCTTGTATTTTCTTCCCAAATTGTTCTAGGGTTTTGTGTGTGTTTTCCTTAATTTTGTTAGTGTTTTCCTTGATCTGTTTCTTAGTACTTTGAAGATTCCTAAGTATAATTCTTTTGAATTCCTTATCAGAGAGTTCCAATGCTGCTTCTTCATCAGGGATGTATTCTGGGTCTGTATCCTGCTCCCTTGTTTCTACCACTTTATCTTGATTTTCTTTGTGTGGACTGTGATGATATGTTGTCTCTGAGACATTGTGACATTGTTTTATTTAGATCTCTGTTAACTGTTTATGAAGAGCAGCTAAGGGTGAGTCAGGAGGCTCTCCTTGGTTGTCATGTATCATTGGTCAGTTGGTGGAGAAGGAAATGGTGGCTCTCACTCAATAAGTGAAGCTGCAGGAGGTGTGGGTGTGGTTACATCATATGGGCACAGTTGCTGTCTCCCACTCAGTTAGATAAAACAACAATGGAAAAACCATAAAAAATAAAAGAAAGTGGACAAAAAACACTACATAAACACACAGGAATAATTACCAAAAAAAAAAAAAAAGAAAAAAGAAACCCAGCAATAATTGGGGCAATAAGAGAAAAAAGATAGAGTATGAGAATAATGAAAAAGTGGTAAAAGTGCAAAAGGAAAAACAAGGAATGGGGAGGACCAGGAGAAAGATAAAAAAAGAGAGAGAGAGAGAGAACCAGGAACAGGGAAAAGAGAAAAAACTGAAAAGTAGAACCTTTCCAGTCATTTGTGTCTGGAATGTCCTTATGGTCCCTGGCAAGTGGAACCTATTCTTAGGTCCCTGGAACCTGAGAGAATGCTGTCACTTTAAATATCCAAAATGGTCGAACTGTTGGTAAACATTCAAAATGGCTGCACCCTCTGGACAGTCAAAAGTCCACAACTCAGCCTGTCTCCCTCTTTGCTGCTTCCCCTTTTATTCACCAGCCACCAGTGCAGTCCTCCATGGAGCCCTTGCCTAACAGAGACAATTATTAAGTTAATTCTTAGGTCTTAACACCAGTTGGCAACATTCAAGCCATCCATGCCATCAGAATTGCTGATAGACCGTGGCTCTGTATCTCTCCTTTTTTGGTGTTTTCACACAGGTTCTTCTACTAATTGAAGTTTAGTCCACTTCTGTATCCTTCCTTTCAAAATTCAGGGCTCCAGGATTATTTTCTGTATCTTTGTTAATTGGTTCCCCATTTCTTTCTTGAAGAAGGTCTTCAGGTTCTAATAACAGATATAAAACAGAAGAGGAAAGAAAGATAAAATGCTAGAGAAAAAGTCTCAATTGTTGGCTGTTGTTTTGTAAGGGCCATCACAAGGTAACTCTCACTTCTGTAGTGCCAGACAACCATTGGTAAGTGCTTGGTCCTGGAGGTCTCCTTTGGGACAGCCAGCAAAGCTGAGGGCACAGCAGTGTGCATACTGCAGGCAGGAAGGGCACTGGAAAAGGGAATGCCCAGACCAGCTCCAAGAAGGATGGTCAGAACAAGGCTTTAGAGACAAGCCCAAGCTACAATTGTCACAGCTTTCTGAGTGACAAGGCCCAGGGAATTGTCTGGCTCCTGTGACTGATCCCATCAACCTATCATATATGGAACCTTGGGTTATACTCAAAGTGGCAGGTAAGAAC
>NW_006922617.1:345176-347123 GCF_000298275.1 Orycteropus afer afer
GTCTTAAACAAATATATTGGTAAACTCACCCACAGAAACTGTGTTATTATGGGAGTCTTGGGGGTGGCCCGGACAAAAAAATTTACTTTTCTGAGCTGTGAAATTGGAAACTGAACCTTATCTCAATCTTTTTTATATGTGCTTGAATGCCCAATTCCCCAGCTAGGAAGGGATCTTTTAGCCAAATTAGGGGCTACTGTTTTCCCATCTTAGGACCAAGTCATCATAGAAGTAGATAAAAGCCAGGGGACAAGCTTTCTGGTGATTCTAGTTGCTAGCCCCAACAGTCAAGTTCAACCAACTACTATTCCCCAGCATATTTATCTCAAGTAACTCCTGAAGTCTGAGATACCACTCAGCCCAGGAAAGCAAATAGAGTAACCCCAGTGAGAGAGAGAAAAGGGCTGCATTACCCTGTTACATACGGTATCCATTAACTCCTGATATCCAAGCAGTTATAAAACCAGTGCTAGAAAAGTTACTTAAACAAAAGCTGATAAGGCCTTGTCAGTTCCTCCCTGTGTAATATCCCTATTTAACCAGTGAAGAAACATAATGGTGAATACTCTTAGATAGGGTAGGTAGAAGCATTCCCCACCAGCACTGAAAAGGCAGTAGAAATCTGTAAGTGGTTGTTACAGGAGATAGTATCGTGGTTGTTACAGGAGATAGTATCTAGGTTTGGACTGCCATCAACCTTGCAAAGTGATAATGACCCCTCTTTTACTGCTGGAATAACCCAAAGACTGTCCCAATGTCTTAGGATAAACTACAAACTCTGCTCAACATGGAGACCCCAGTTTTCTGGAAAGGTTGAAAGAACAAATCAAACCCTTAAGAAAACTCTAGCAAAATTATGCCAAGAGACTCAGGAGTCATGGGTCAGCCTATTGCATTAACTAGAATTAGGGCAGCCCCTGACAGGACTCTGAAGCAAAGACCTTTGGATTGACCTACAAAAAAAACCCAAACTTAAATGCTATCGTGTTTATTTGACTCAAAGCAACCCCTCCTTGGGTTTCCAAGGCAGTATCTCTACAGAAGTGGATTGCCCAATCTTCTTTCTGAGGAGTGGCTGGTGGGTTTGAACTGCTAGCCTTCTGGTTAGCAGTCAGATGCCTTAGACACTATGCCACCAGATCCTTTTATAAAGACTACTGATTTATTAGATAAAGAAACTCAGAAAATGTTGAGTTATGTTACCAACCTGGGACAGGTACAACAATCACTCCAATTTATGGGAACTAGGTATTCCATGAACCAGAATCAAAGAATTACGTAAGTTTCAACTTGGAGATTTTGTGCTTCTGAAGACCCGGAAAGAAGGGAATCCAAGAGATCAAACTGGCCTAGAAATGGTTTAAGCCATACTAAATCCTACTAACAGCCCCCTCTGCCTTCAGGTTAGAAGGAGTTACTCTGAGGACTCAACACTCACAAGTCAAGTCTCATACCCAACTCTAGGATCATGGAGAGCACTTAGAACAACAAGACTCACATACCTGTGAACGTGTTGAAGGACTGAAGTGGCTGTTTAAGAAAAAATCAGATAAGTAATCTATGGCCCCAAGAGAGGTCCCTTCTATCCTTTTAAGTCGATTTATTCCTACTTTTCTTCGGTTGTTTAGTTGCTGTGTAATTGTTTAATCTGTCTTTTTAAAAGAAACAACATTTATCCCTTTAATCTCCTAGGCAGTTATATGCTTTGTAGCCTTTATATGCTAAGATAAAATCAACAAGGAAATCACAGAATGCGAGACGCCGTGATGATCTTATTCCTCACTTCCCTGGGACTTAACAATAATCTAGCCTCTAGGATGGACCACTAATGTGATTATCCAATTATCCAGAGACACAGCAAAGGGGGAGAACCTAACAGACTGCTGGATTTGTCACTCTCACCCTGCCCTAGTTTCAAGTAGCCACCTAGTCTCCATCCTAGTCATT
>NW_006922617.1:347223-352247 GCF_000298275.1 Orycteropus afer afer
ACCCACTTCACCTCTGTCTTTTGCCCTGACCATCCCAGTTAACTCTTCAATCACATTAACTAGGTTTTTGAATCTTACCCACATCTCAGAGACAGCCATCAACATAACTGCCTTTTGGGAAATCATAGAGTGAGCACCTAAGGCAATAATTAATGTCAACCCCAATTGAGTGCCAAATAGGATGGTTATCTATGCCAAAGACTATCGCCAACACACTATGCTTCCTCGATGGTGGTTATACTGGGACTTTCTCAAATCTTTCAACAAAATTAAGCATGGGGGTGGCTTGCGTAATGAATGCTCCAGCCTTTAATGGTTGGAATCTTCAGAGGAAGGACAAAGTCCCCATCCAGTTGGCTAAACACAGCCAAAACTTCCCTCAAGAACCTCACCCTTGAACAAATTCTGTGTGCACCTTCTGGGTATTCCTGGCTTTGTGGTGCTGCTCTTTGAGCCAAATGCACACCCCACACCCACCCAAAGGTACTACAACATGGTTACTGCCCTGTTTAGATGCGGCCAGGAGCACTGGAGAATGTAACAGAGTTCACATATTACCTGAGGGTAAAACTCTTCAGATATTTAAGAAAATGCCCTCCCAAAACAAAAGAGCCCTTGGACTAAACTTATCTGGCCATTAGAGCAGCTATCAGGTTCCTTGTCCCATGGACAGGATTTGCTTATCACAAGACTACTATAAAAAACCTGACTCAGACAAATGAAAGCAGAATCCACAGCCCAATCTATAGTGGCACAGCAAAGAAGCTTTGACTCCTTGGCTAAGGTGTTCCTGGACCACCTGCTTGCCCTGGACTACCACTTGGCAGAACAAGGAGGAGTTTATGCAGTGGCCAACACTTCTTACTGTACATATATTAATTCTTCTGGAGAAGTGGAAATTAATGCACAAAAGTCAGTCTAAGTGATTATATAATTTCTCCAATCCCAGGCCTGATAGTGGAATGATATGGGAAAGTATAAAAACAGCCTTGCCCTCCATTGCTTGCATTTTATCTCTCCTAGGGCCACTGATAACTATTATACTTTTGTGGTTGTTCAGTATATGTCTCCTCAATTTCGTCGTCAAATTGGTCCCTTCCAGGATACAAAGCATCCACTTTTAGATGATGGTGGCCCAAAGTTTTCAACCCATCCCTCCAGAGGAAGGGACTAGCCCTTAGAAAGTTAAGCCTTGCTTTCACTTAAAGACTAAACTAGTTTAGCACAGGAAGAAAGATATTTTCACTCATCTGAAGGGTAGGCCTCAATGCCCCTCTTCAGCTTGAAGCAGCTTCAGAAGAAGAGACCTCTTTCCAAAAATCCCTCAAGAATGAGGAGTGTGAATCTTTCAGGGGGAATTAAGCTAGTTTAGAAAACCTCTTATGTTTGAGGCCATTTAGGCTAGGGGAAAAAAAAACTCTTTTCATTCTTATGGATGGGGCCTAGGGCCACAAGCTCTTTATCTAATCATCCAACTAGAAAGAAAAACCCCTACCCCATTTCCTTCCCACCCTCCCATTTGCAGCTGGTCCTAGCCAGATTCAGAAGCATGCACAAAGAAAGCAACTCTACCCTTTGGCTGACCCCAGAACATTGAGACTCATGTCAAGGAACTAAATTCACCAGAACTATGTCATTTGTGCTACACAGACCCATTTCAGAAGTGAGTGAGGGGTCATCTGCCACTTGTGTGCTAGGCTATAACCCTTCTGCCTATGAATAATGCATGTCACATCCCTGCAAAGCTTTGAATATTGCCTTGGTTCTCTAGTGCTTCTATAACAGAAATACTACAAGTGGATAGCTTTAACAAACAGGGAATTATTCTCTTACAGTTTAGGAGGTTATAAGTCCAAAGTGCTGGTTCTAGGGGCTGGGTGAAGGCCCCTCAGCCTCGGGCTTCAGCTCTGGCTCCTGTTCTAGGCCCACTGGAGCTGGAGGTTTTTCTGATTTACACAGCTGTTGGCTGCAGAGGCTGATGAACCCAAGATCAGCAGGCAACACAACAGGCCACTGAGATGAAGACTGGCCCATTGCAGGATCCAGATGTGCCAAATGCTTAAGACTGTTCCCAAAGTTTCTCCTTATGTACTGGGAGCAGGCTACACTCTAAACACAGCTCCTTAGCTGCTCACAGCAGATTCTGTCATGAAGGTGATTAGAATCTCATGGGGAATAACTACATCCAGTTGCCCAGCCACTCAAAACCACAGCCCAGCCAAGCTGACATACAGCCTTAACTACCACAAATGCGTATAGCTCCCTACTTCCCCATAGGCTTTAAAACTTCCTCAACTGCTTTGTTTGAAGAGACAATGCTTTGGGAAATAGCTCCATCTCTTTAATTGCTAACAAAAAGTAAAAGCTATGATAAAAATTTAATCTGCTTGCCTCTGAGTTACTCTTAATCAGAATACAAGCAATGGACTTCATCTTGGAGTGATGACAACAAGGGCACAAAATCCATCCAATTAGGAAGGCATGTTGTTGTTGTTGTTATATGCTGTCTTGTTGGACCCAACTCATAGTGACCCCTCCTTGGGTTTCTGAGGCAGGATCACTATGGAAATAGATTGCTTCATCTTCCTTCCGAGGAGTGGCTGGAGGGTTTGAACCACCAGCCTTCTGGTTAGCAGTCAAGTGCCTTAAGCACTATGCTACCAGAGCTCCTAGGAAAGCATAGTCTCTTCAATAAATGGTGCTTGGAAAATTAGATTTTCACATGCAGAGGACAGAATCATGATTCATGCCTCACATCATACACACACACACACAAACACACACAAACCAACATTCCAAATGGATCAAAGACCTAAATATTGAATCTAAAACCATAAAATACTTAAAAAGAAAATATAGGAGCATGGATTCAGGACCTAATTTTTAAGGATAGATTATCAGATATGACAACAAAAGCATTAGCAGAAAATTATAAAATCAATAAAATAGGGCCTCATGAAAATGAAATACTTTTTTTTTTCACAAAGGACTATACTAACCAAGGGAAAAGACAGCCTACAGAATGGGAGAAATTTTTGGGAACCATATATACATCAGGTCTAATATCCAAACTATATAGAAAACTTCTACAACTTAACAACAAAAAGACCAGCAAAAAATGGACAAAGGACTTGAACAAACATTTCTCCAAACTGAATATTCAGATGGCCAGCCAACATATGAAAGCATGCTCAGCATCATTAGCAGTTAAAGAGATGCAAATTAAAATCATAATGGAATACCACTTCACCCTCATTAGAATGATAATAATGAAATACTGAAAAACAATAGTTGTTGGCAAAGTCTTGGAGAAACTGGAACTCTTTTTCATTGCTGGTGGGAATATAAAATTGTATAGCCATTGTGTAAAACAGTTTGGCAGTTCCTCATAAAGTTGAACATAGAACCACTATATGATTCAGCAATCAAAATCTTAGATATATATTCAACAGACTTGAAAGCAGAGACTCAGAGATTTGTACACAAATGTTCATTGTAGCACAATTAACAATAGCCAAAAGACAGAAATAAAGTAAATTCCCATTAACAAATGAGTAAAGTATAGTATATTCATACAATGAAATATTACTCAGCCATAAAGAGAAATTAAGTTCACAACATGGATGGACCTTGAAAATGTTGTTGTTGTCGTTGTTAGGTGCTGTCCAGTCGTCTCTGACTCATAGTCACCTTATGTGCAGCAGAACGAAACAGAAACACCATGTGGTCCCGCACCAGCTCCGTAATTCTTGCTATACTTGAGCCCATCGGCCGCTACCACCATGTCAATCCATCTCGTTGAGGGCCTTCTCTCTTTCATTGATCCTCCACCTTACCAAGCATGAGATCCTTTGCCAGGGAATGGTGTCTTCCGACAACATGACCAAAGTATATGGGACGAAGTCTGGCCATTTTTGCTTCCAAGGAGCATTCCAGCCGCACTTTCTCAAGGACACACCTACTAGTTCTTTTAGCAGTCCACTGTACTTTCAGCAGTCTTCACCAACACCACAGCTCAAAAACATCAACTTTTCTTCTGTCTTCCTTATTCATTGTCCGGCTCTCACATGCGTATGAGGCAACTGAAAATAATAGCATTTGTGAGGCGCACCTTAGTCCTCAAGGAGATATCTTTGCTCTTAGGCACTTGAAAGAGGTCCTTTGCAGCTGATTTGCCCAGTGCTATACGTTGTCTGATGTCCTGATTGTGTGGATTGTAGAACCAAGTAATATGAAATCTTTGACAACTTCAATCTTTTCTCCATTTATCATGATGCTGCTTATAGGTCCAGTTGTGAGGAATTTTGTTTTCTTTATATTGAGATGTAATCCATACTGCAGACTGCACTTTCAGCAAGCAAAGTTGTGTCATCAGCATATCACAGGTTGTTAATGACACTTCCTCCAATCCTGATGCCACGTTTTTCTTCATACAGTCCAGCTTCTCGGAATAGTTGCTCAACATATAGATTGAATAAGTATGGGGAAAGGATACAACCCTGAAACACTCCCTTCTTGATTTTAAACCATGCATTATCCCCTTGTGCTGTTCGAATGACAGCCTCCTGGTCTATGTACAGGCTTCTCATGAGCACAATTAAGTGTTCTGGAATTCCCATTTTTGCTTAGGAGGCATTGAGTTTATGTTAATAGTGATGGAATAATTTGGAAAAGATTACCAATAATTGTTGTAAAATGTGAGGAATGTAATCAATATAATTGAATTATACATGTAGAAATTGTTAAAAAAGAAAATGAACAGAAATGTAGTCTTCTGAATGTCAACAAGCCAACTTGCCACTCATGCAGAGCTCAAATCTGAACCTTGACCAGGAGTGGGCAAAGCATTTTGGGCTGATGTTTTGTCAAAAGAAAGGGTAGGTGGAAGGGTAGACAACCAAGTTTGAAAGCTTACAAACAAAAAAAATTGCAGTTACTCCTTACTGTTGTGCCCAGGTTATGAAGGAGTTGCTCGGCGAGGAATATGCCAACACACGACAATGCAAAAGCAATAGGAAAGTTTA
>NW_006922617.1:352612-354749 GCF_000298275.1 Orycteropus afer afer
ATACCTGCTGAGACTGGAGGGAAGATAAAGGCCCTAAGGAGTGTTTAGAATTCCAAAAGTCCTGTTAGTATTGCTGACACTAAAAGGTTTCTGGTTAAAGATTTTCCTGGAGGCTACTAGAACTCTGGCTTCAGATTGACTCACACTTACTAGTGGAGGAAATAGGCTGTGAATGTATGATCTATGCTTAAAAAGACTTATTTCAAAACCTGTAAAACTGTTCAGCACAAAGTCCAATGTAAACTATGGACTTTAGTTAATAATAAAGTGTCAATATTATTTCAAATGTATAACACTAATGGAAGCTGTTATTAATAGGAGAAACAGTGTGCAGGAAGGGAGGAGTTTTGGGGAACTCTGCATTTTTTTGCAGCTATAAACCTAAAAACTGCTCTAAAGAAGTAAAATGCACTAAAATTTTTAAAACAAATAAATAATAATCATGGTAGTGTAATGGGAAGCATGGAAGAATGGTAATATGAAAATGTATTTCTACTATGAGTGTACAGCTGCATATAGAAGCAAATGGAGTATTTAGAATAATTCCCTATAATTTTCTAACCTTCTAGAACATCATCTGAAATAAAAAAAGTTTTTCCTAAAATTAACATAGAGTCATCTTCTTCCAGCTTAAATAAGCAAACCAAACTGAATCTGTGTGGCTCTTGGAGATTTAAAGCAAAACTCAATTGAAAGTGATGAGAAAAGTAATCTCAGGAGAGAGTTAAATTGAGATCATGCATAACACTTTGACAGATTAATTCAGAAATCAAAAAGCAGGTTTGTTCAAAAGGGAAAAAAAGCACTTTATAAGCTCATCCGGTTCATTGACATAAATTAAGCCAACAATTATAATTTAGTGCCAGGAATTTTTTTCCCTTGAATTTAACTATATAATTGAGAAAATTACTCAAACGACAGTGTTATTGTTGTGCTTGTCTTCTTCTTATTATTATTATTTGCTTGGGCGAACAGACTGACTGATGTGCCTTGTTTGGCTAATCATTATATAGTCAAAAACCTGGGATGGAACCTGAGCTATCTCAAGTAACAGTTTTTGCCCTGAAAGGTTTAAGCTTAGAATTTCTGTTGCTAAAATGTAGGCACTTATGTATAAAAAAGGGACAACTTTGTTCTCTGTAAACCCGGAAAACATGGAATGCAAGGGCAAGATCCACTCCACAGAAAGTTTTACTCTGTCTTTATCCCAAAAATAATGGTAAATGACAACCTACAAAAATTATATCCAAACATTAATATCTGGGTAACAGATAACTGTATAAAAAGAATGGATTTTTGGTGAATGGTGATTGACAGCATAAATCACCATGTGGGGAGCACTTGTTAGACTCCCTCAGATTCTGGGGAGCTGCTCACAGCTTACTCCACAGTTCACTTCCTTCTCATACCATCAACAATTTGGGATGGATGCAGAATATGTCTAGACTTGGGAAGATCAAAGGAGCTCTGCTGGTTAAAGCATTTGACTGCTAACCAAAAAGGTCGGTGGTTTGAAATCACCAGCTGTTCTGTGGGAGGAAAATAGGGCAGTCTGCTTTCATGAAAATTTGCAGCCTTGGAAACCCTATGAAGCAGTTCTACTCTGTCCTAAAAAGTGTTGCTGTGAGTCAGAATCAACTCAATAGCAGTGGGTTTGGGAAGATCAAGTCCCATTGAAAGTTTGCTTTCTCCACTGATGTGGCATTTTACTAGGCCATACTAGTGAAACTGAAGAAAAAGGGCTTGAGTGATATCCAATAACTTTTATTTTAAAATAATTTATTGACCTACCAAATGTCATCTGGCTCTAATCGTTGGGTGTGGTTCCAATTAGGAAGACGAATCAAAGGCCCATTGGAGTTGGACTCTTAAATCCAAATATTCTGTTATTAAAGCACTTCTCCACTGTGGGGAGGACAATAGAGCAGTGTAAAGAATATACCCAAAGCTTACTATAACATGGTTTGTACAGAATAAATGTTGTTGTTATGTCCCATCGAGTCGGATCCGACTCACAGCGACCCCTCTTTGGGTTTCCGAGGCGTTATCACTATGGAAGTAGATTGCCCAACCTTCCTTCCGAGGAGTGGCTGGTGGATTTGAACCACCAGCCTTTTGGTTAGCAGTCAAGTGCCTT
>NW_006922617.1:356114-357053 GCF_000298275.1 Orycteropus afer afer
ACCAGAAGGCTGGTGGTTCAAACCTACCAGCCACTCCTCAGAAGGAAGGTTGGGCAATCTACTTCCGTAGTGATACTGCCTCGGAAATCCAAGGAAGGGTCGCTATGAATTGGGTCCGACTCAATGGCACATAACAACAACAAGCTTTTCAGACCCCAGTTGCTATTCAGCAAAGTAGGTTGTAGAACAATGTTTTTGTGTACTATGTTGTGACAGTTGAGCTTGATTCCCCTGCAACCATGGTACTGAGTCCACAGGCCCAGCTACTCACTCCCTCAAGGTGCTTGTTTGTGGCTAAGAAGTTATCCTAACTTTGCTCCCTGTTAGCTCTATAATGTATATGGGGATTTTTATAGCACATATAAATACATATGTAGGAATATCATTTGCCAAACCTATGTATTGTGTTGTTGTTGTTATGTGGTCATGGGTATATTCCTGTTTACCTACTCATACCTGATCTTCTTGCCTGTCCACTTATGTATCTATTCATATAGATCAATGTTTGTTAATACTGATAATGTAGTATTGTATATCTAATAGTATTTACCTTCGTTATCTGTACCTATTATGCACCTCTCTGTGTCCTCCTTTTCCTTAGTGATATTGTGCTGGTCATACATTTTTTGTTGTATTACCTTCTTTAAGTGATTCACCTTAAATTTTTATTATTTTTATTGTTATTTGGGTGAAGATTTACAGAGCAAATTCACTTTCCATACAGCAGTTCACTTTGTCTCATGTCATTGATCCCAGTTTACCACAATGCAACAGCTCCCCTCCCACTTCCTCCCCATAGTTACTTCTTCCCAGTGTCCATCCCTCCATACACTCCTGCCCTCTGAGCTGTCTCCCTGTGCCTAATCAGCCCTTCTTTCTCCCATGATTGTTCTCTCCAAGGCGTGTATCTACTTGAGGTAAATGTTTAACTCACATGCC
>NW_006922617.1:357505-360112 GCF_000298275.1 Orycteropus afer afer
TATAGTATGTTATGCCAATTGAGCTTGATGTCCCCTGTGACTATGATCCCAAGCCCACAGGTTCAACTACTCAGTCCCTCTGGGTAGCTGGCTGTGACCAAGCAGTGACCACAACCTTGCCCCTTGTCAGCTCTACCATACACCGGGGAATTCTGATCATTCATATAAACTTATAGGACCATTGTCTGCCAACTCTATATATGTTCTTGGATACACTCCCCATTTCATAGCCATACCTAATCGTTTAGCCTGATTAACCTTAAATTTTAACAAGTCAATTAATATCTCTAATACACTCCTATACAATATAAAAGGCCTATATAAAATTTTAACTTCTTACACCCTTTAATCTGCAATTTTTAAAAATACTTTAAGCTTTACTTTTATTTCTTCTTGTTAGTTGGACTCATAATTTTATTATTAATTCTATAAACTTTTATTGACTACCATCTTCATGCCAGGACTGGGCCTCCACTCTTTATATCAATCATATCTGTTTATCAATTTCCATTTTCCTTTTAAGTCTACTTTTTTTCCCTTTTCAGCACTTTATTGAGGTATGCTTTCCATACCAAAATAGTCATATATCATAACTGTACAATTTAGAGATTTTCAGTAAACTTAAGGAGTTGTGCAACCATCACTATAATCCAGTTTTAGAGCAGTCCCATCATCCCAAAAAGTTTCCTCATGTCTGTTTGGAGTCAGTCCACTCTTCTGTCTCTAGCATGAGACAAGCACTGATTTACTTTCTGTTTCAAAAGATTGAACATTTCTGGACATTTCTTATAAATGAAATCATATAATAGTCTTTTCAGTTAACATGTGTTTGAGTTCATCCATGTTATAGCATATGTCAGTAGTTTGTTTCATTTTATTGTATGGATATGACATTTATCCTTTCACAAGTTGATGAATGTTTGAATTGTTTTCAATATTTGCCTATTATGAATAATACAGCTATGAAATTCATGTACATGTCATTGTGAGGCCATATGCTTTTATTTCTTTTCAGTAAGTACCTGAAACTGAAATTAGTGGGTCACATAGTAAGTTTATGTTTAAATTTTTAAGAAACTGTTAAATAGTTTTTTAAGTAGCTGTACCATTTTACATCACCAACAACAACGTATGGAGTTCCAGTTTCTGCACATGCTAACCAGCCCTGTACATAAATTTTCTTTTTGATTTCAGTCATCCAGTGAATGTGTAATAATATTTCATTGTGACTTTAATTCGCAACTCCCTAATGCCTACTGATGTTGAGCATCTTTTCATGTTGTATTAGCTATTTGTGTATCTTCTTGGGAGAAATATCTATTTAATTATTTTGCCCATGTTTAAATTGGTTTATTTATATTCTCATTGATTTGTAAGAGTTACTTATATAACCTGGATAGAAATCCTTTACCAGATGCATGGTTTGAAAATACTTTCTCTCAGTCTGTGGCTTTCCTTTTCATTTTCTGAATGGTGTCTTTTTTTTAAAAAAAAATTGTATCATGACTTGGGTGAAAGCTTACAGAGCAAATTCACTTTCCATACAAAAGCTTACACACACTTTTTCTCATGACATTCACTGCAATTTCCCACAGTGCAACAGCTCCCCTCCAACTTCTTCCTTTTAGTTACCTCTTTCCTGTTTCCTTCCCTCCCATGCACTCCTGTCTCCCTGAGCTGTCTCCCTGTGCATATACAGCCCATCTATTCTTCCATGATTGATGTCTCCAAGGAGTCTATCTACCTAACGGAAATATTTAGCTCATATGCCTGTCTTTTGTTTGGCTGGAAGCCACATGATTGAGTTCAATTCCAGAACTGAAGGGAAGCTAGAGGCCATAGTCTCAGGGGTTCCACCAGGCTCCATCAGACCAGCAAACATGGCCTCTTTCTTTTGTGTGTGATTTTGAGTTTTTTTCCACATTGTTCTCCCACTCTATCCAGGAGCTCCTACATAGATCCTCCTCTGAGTGGTTGACAGTGGTAGCCAGCCACCATCTAGTTCTGGTCTCACAGTCATGTAGGCTGAGGATTGCATGGTGTACCAGTCCCTAGGACCAATTGTTTCCATGCGTCTTTGGTTTTCTGCATTCTTCTTTGCTCTGGACGAGGAGAGACCCACGGAGTGGTTATATCTAGATGACCACTTGCAAGCTTTTAAGATCCCAGTCACTACTCACCAAAGTAGGATGTGTAACAATGTTTTTGTGTAGTATGTTATGCCAATTGAGCTTGATATCCCCTGCGACCATGGTCCCGAGCCCACAGGTCCAACTATTCACTCCCTCTGGGTAGCTGGCTGTGGCGAAGAAGTGACTACAACCTTGTCCCTTGTCAGCTCTACTATATACCTTGGAATTCTTACAGAACATACAAATACACTTGTAGAAACATTCTCAATGGTGTGTTTTAAAGTGTGCAATTAATTTTTTTTTGTATAACACATTTGCCAATTCAACATTTTTCAGATGTACAATTTAGTGATATCAATGATAATGACAAGCTGTGCAACCATTACCCTCAATTGATGCCAAATTTCTCATCACCATAATAATAGGAACAAATGAAAATTCACTGCTTCCCAAATAATGCCTCTCTTCCTGCCCC
>NW_006922617.1:360212-361850 GCF_000298275.1 Orycteropus afer afer
TATATTTGCATATTTTGTCATTTTATATAAATGAGATAATACAGTAATTGTCATTTTTGGATTGATTTATTTCATTCAATATAATATCTTCAAGGTTCCTTCGTATTGTACCATGTATCAGGACTTCATTTTTCTTTCTGGTTGAGTAGTATTCCATTGTATGTATGTACCTCATTTTTCTTACCCTTTCATCCACTTTCATTACTTTCACCTTTGGTTACTGTGAATAGTATTGCAATAAATATTGGTGAACATATGTTTGCATCACTGCCCTAAAATCCCTTGAGTGAATATGTAGGAGTGGGATCACTGGGTCTTATGGTAGCTCTATTTTTAGATATTTTTGAGGAATTATCACACTGTTTCCCACAACAGTTGTACAGAAACATATTAAGGGGATTATACATTATGACAAAATGTGATTGATCCCAGGAATTTAAGGGTAGTTCATCATGAGATGATCAATCAATGTAATACACTACATTAATAAAACAAAGGAATCACATGATCATCTGAATTGATGCATAGACGGCATTTGGCAAAATCCAACACTTTTTCACGATAAAAGCATTCAACAAAATAAGAATAGAATGGAAATTCCTCAATATGAAAAAGGATATTTATGAAAAGTATACAGTAAACATCACACTAAATGGAGAAAGACTGAAAGCAATCCCTTTAATATCAGAAACAAGACAGAGGTACCTGCTTCCACGTACTGCTATTCAACATTTTACTGGAAGTTCTAACCAGAGAAATTAGTCAAATAGAAGAAATACAAATTGATAAGGAAAAAGTAAAATTATCCCTCTTTGAAGGTGACATGATCCTATATATAGAAGACCCAAAGGAATTTATAAGAAAGCTACTAGAGCTAATAAATGAGTTCAGCAAATTGGCAAGATATAAATTCAACACACAAAATTGAACCAGATTTTTCTACATCAGCAAGGAGCAAGCTCAAAAGAAAAATTACAACAGTATCTACAAGAATAAAATACGTAGGGACAAGTTTAACTAAAGAAGTGAAAGACTTGTGTATAGAAAACTATAAAATATTACTAAAAGAAATCAAGGTGACCGGTTGTTATGAGTTGGAATCAACTCAATGGCAGTGAGTTAAATAAATGGAAGAATATTTCACGCTTATGGATCTGAAGAGTCAATACTGTCAAGATGTCAGTACTACCTAAAGTAATGTATAAATTCAATGCAATCTCCCTCAAAATTCCAAAGCCTTCTTTACAGAAATGGAAAATTAATCATCCAATTTATATGAAACTGCAAAGGGCCCAGAATAGCCAAAACAGAACAAAGTAGTAGAACTCTCAATTATCAATCTTGAATCATATTACAAAGCTACAGTAATCAAAACAGTCTGATGCTGGTATAATGGTAGACATGCAGACCAGTGGAATAGAATTGAGAGCACGGTGTTAAGTACACACATCTATGGACAAGGCCACTAAATCCATCAAATGGGAATAAAACAGCCTTTTTAATAATTGGTCCTGGAACAACTGTATTTTCACATGCAAAAGAATGAAGATAGGTCAACACTTCACACCATATAAAAAGCAAACTCAAAATAGATCAAGTACCTGAATAAATAACCTAAAACCTTAAAACTCTTCTTAG
>NW_006922617.1:362155-363705 GCF_000298275.1 Orycteropus afer afer
GGTTGAGTGGCTGGGAAGCTGGTGGTAGTTATTCCCCATGATGAGACTGGCAATCAACTCCATGGTGGGATCTACCACAAGCAGCTGAGTAGCTGACTTTGGGATGTGGTCTGCTTCCTGTATATAAGAAGAAGCCTTGGGAGTGGTCTCTAGCTTATGGCACGCTTGGACCCTGCATGTAGCCGTGTCGTTGCTCAGCAGCTTGCTATGCTCTGCCAACATTGGGACTTACAATGTACTTAAGTTAATGGCCTGCCGAGTGGCTTGGTGAATTGGGACTATGTCTTTTTAACTGTCAACCTTGGGACTTCTCAGCCTCAGCAGCCAGCAGCTGTCTGAGTGAAGAAATGCCTCTAGCTGCAGTGGGCCGGGAGCAGGAGACAGAGCTGGACCCCAAGGTTGAGGGGCTTTCACCCAGCCCCTCGAGCTTGGCACTTTGAACTTGGACTTAAAGCCTCCAAATTTTAAGAATAAACTCCTGTTTTTAAGGTCATCCCGTTTGTGGTATATTTCTTGTCAGAGTAGCACTAGGTAACCAGAACAGGACCTGAATAGATATTAGACCAAAGAGGATACTCAAATGTCCAACAAATGTATTCAGGCATCATAGAGATGCAAAATAAAATAAAAACCTACAATGATATTCCATTTCACCCCCACTAGGGTGGGTAAGATAAAAAAATAAAATAAATGTTGATGAAGACATGAAGAAATTGGAACCATTATCTATTGCATGTGGAAATGCAAAATGGTACAGTCATTGTGGAAAATATTGTGGTAGTTCATCTAATCTTCAATTTATTTTATATGTCTCATTTAATTCCAATTTTTAAAAATTCTCATAGTCATGATTACAATTTCTTTTTGTTAAATGTTAATCCTTATGTAGATTTACCTATATGTTCCTGATTTACTTGTTCACTGTTGCTCTTGCATCCTGTTCTTTCCATTTTTATTCAATTTCTTTCTTCCTGAAGGATTGCTACACATAGAATTCTAAGTTGGCAATTATTTTCCCTTATCATTTTGAAAATATACCATTGCCTGATGGACTCAATTATTGCTGTTAAGGAATATGTTATCAATCTAATTTCCCCTTTGTAGGTAAACTGTATTTCTCTGATTGCTTTCAATTTTTTGCCTTTGTTATTCTGTAGTTTTGCTATAATTTGTCAAGAATTACTTATTTCTTGTATTCTGCTCACAAATCAGTATGCCTTTTCAATCTGAGAACTCGTATTTTCAGTTTTAGAAAATTATCTGTCTCTTCCTTTATATTATCTCCTTTGGAACCCACTTTCAGATGATGTTGGACTTTCTCAATTTATTTTACATGTCACAGTTTCCTATTTTTCATCTGTGTGTGTGTGTGTGTGTGTGTGTGAGTTGCACTCTGTAATTTCCACTCTTCCTTCAACACACTAATTTTCTCTCCAACTGCATCAAATTGCTGTTTAACATGTTTATTGAATTTTTAACTTCAATAAATTTGTCATTTGCCTGATTGTAGCATAGTGGCTAAGGCACTTGACTACTAACCAGAAGGCTGG
>NW_006922617.1:364776-371371 GCF_000298275.1 Orycteropus afer afer
TTTGTACTGTGAGATCATGTTTATTTACTTTGTTTTTTCCTATGGGAATCCAATGAGCCATAGATTGTGGAAGAAAACCAACAGAATACTTTTGTGTTTCTTCTGCTGGAGTCTCAGTGGTTTCACTGATACCAGATAAGTTTTCATGTTAGTTCCTTGCTTTTGGTTTCCAAAATCATAAAGGTAATTTAAATATGAATCCTATGTCCTGTGGTTTTGATTTCTCATATTGTTATTAGGTGCCATCAAGTTGACTCCAACTCACAGTGACCCTATGTGAAACAGAATGAAACACTGCCTGGTCCTGGGCTATCATCACAATATTTGCTATACTTGAGGCCATCATTGCAACCACTGTGTCAATCCATCTTGTTTAGGGTCTTTCCCTTTTTTGCTGACCCTCAACTTTACCAAAAATGATATCCTTCTCCGGGGAATGGTCCCTTCTGACAAAATGGCCAAAGTATGTAAGAGGAAGTCTGGTCGTTCTTGCTTCCAAGGAGCATTCAGGCTGCACTTCTTCCAGGACAGATTTGTTCGTTCTTCTGGCAGTCCATGGTACTTTCCGTCCTCTTCACCAACACCACAATTCAAAGCCCTCAACTCTAAGGTCTTCCTTGTTCATTGTCCAGCTTTCATATGCATATGAAGAGATTGAAAATACCATGGCTTAGGTTAGACACATCTTTGCTTTCAAAGTGACATCTTCAAAGAGACATCTTTGCTTCTTAGTCTTCAAAATGACAGCTTTGCTTCTTAACACTTTAAACAGGTCTTTTGCAGCAGCTTTGCCCAGTGTAACACAAAATCCAAATTCTTGACTGCTGCTTCCATAGGTGTTGATTGTGGATCCAAGTAAAATGAAATCCCTGAGAATTTCAGTCTTTTCTCCATTTATCATGATGTTGCTTATGAGAATTTTTGTTTTCTTTATGTTGAGGTGTCAATCATACTGAAGACTAGCCTTTGATTTCCACCAGTCAGTGCTTCAAGTCATCTTAACTTTCAGCAAGCAAAGTTGTGTTGTCTGCATATCACATGTTGTTAATGAGTCTTCCTCTAGTCCTGATGCCATGTTCTTCACAGTCCAGCTTTTTGGATTATTTGCTCAGCATGAAGATTGAATGAGTATGCTGAAAGGATACAACACTGCCACACTCTTCCTGATTTTAAACCATGCATTATCCCCTTGTTCAGTTTGAAAGACAGCCTCTTGGTCTATGTACAGTTTCCTCATGAGCACAATTAAGTGTTCTGTTATTCTCATTCTCAATGTTATTCATAATTTGTTATGTTCCACACAAATGCATTTTCATACTCAATAAAATGTGTAAACATCTTTCTGGTATTATTTGCTTTCAGCCAAGATCCATCTGACATCAGCAATGCTATCCCTCATTCTAGGTCCACTCTTGAATTCAGCTTGAATTAATAGAAACTCCCTGTCAATATACTGCTGTAACTTTTTTGAGTTATATTCAGCATAATTAATTGCATGTGATATTAATTTTGTTTGATAATTGTCACATTCTATTCAATCACGTTTATTTGGAATAATGATATCAATCTCTTCCAATCAATTGGTGAGGTAGCTTTCTTCCAAATTTCTTGGCATAAATGAGGAAGCACCTCCAGTGCTGCATCCATTTGTTGAAACATTTCAGTGAGCATTTCCTCAGTTACTGGAGCCTTGTTTTTCGCCAATTCCTTCAGTGCAGCTTGGACTTTATCCTTCAGTACCATTGGTTTTTGATCATATGCTACCTCTGGAAATAGTTGAACATTGACTAATTCTTTTTGGTACAGTTACTCTGTGTATTCCCTCCATCTCCCTTTGATGCTTACTGCATCATTCAATATTTTGCTCATAGAATCCTTAAACATTGCAACTTGACACTTGAATTTTCTCTTCAGATTCTGCAGCTTGAGAAATGCTGAATGTATTCTTCCCTTTTGGTTTTCTAACTCCAGGACTTTGCACATTTCATTATAATAGTTAACTTGTGTTCTAGAGCTGCTCTTTGAAATCTTCTCTTCAGCTCTTCTGTCTTGTCATTTCTTCCATTCACCTTAGCTACTCTCTATTCAAGAGCAAGTTTCAGAGTCTCTTCTGACATCGACTTTGGTCTTTTCTTCTTTCCTGGCTTTTTAATGACCTTTTTCTTTCTTCAGGTATGATGTTCTGGATGTCATTGTACAATTTGTCTGGTCTTCTGTCATTGACGTTCAATGCATCAAATCTATTCTTCAGATGGTCTCTAAATTCAGGTGGGATATAATCAAGATCATATTTTGGCTCTTGTACACTTGTTTTAATTTTCTTCAGCTTCAACTTGCATATGAGCAATTGATGTCCTGTCTGTTCCACACTCAACTTCTGGCCTTGTTTTGATTGAAGATATTGAGCTTCTCCATTGCCTTTTTCCAAAGATGTAGTTGATCTGAGTCCTGTTTATTCCTTCTGGTGAGGTCCATATATACAGCCATAGTTTATACTGTTGACAAAAGATATTTGCAATGAATAAGTTGGTCCTGCAAAATTCTATCATGTGACCTCCAGCATCATTTCTATCACCAACCCCATATTTTGCAACTAGCAATTATTCTTCTTTTCCACACAATCCAGTCACTAGTAATAATCAATATATCTGGATTGCATGTTTGGCCATTTTGACTGTCAAAGTTGGTAAAATCTTCATTTTCTTCATCCTTAACTTTAGTGATTGGTGTGTATATTTGAATAATAGTAGTATTAACTGGTCTTCCTTGTAGGTGTATGGATATTATCCTATCATTTACAGCACTGTACTTCAGGATGGATCTTGAAACATTCTTTTTGATAATGAATGCCACAGCATTCCTCTTCAATTTGTCATTCCTGACATAGTAGACCATATGATTGTCTGATTCAAAATGGCCAATGCCAGTCCACTTCAGCTCACTAATGTCTAGGATATCAATATTTATGCATATCATTTCATTTTTGACAACTTAAAATTTTCCTAGATTCATACTTTGTATATTCCATGTTCTGATTATTAATGGACATTTGCAACTGTTTTTCCCCATTTTGAGTCATGCCCCATCAGCAAATGGTGGTTCTCAAAGCTTTACTCAATCCATGTCATTAAGGTTGACTCTACTTTGAGGAGGCTGTTCTTCCCCAGTGGTATTTGTAGTGCCTTACAACCTGAGGGCTCCTCTTCTGGCACTATGTCAGTGTTTTGCCACTATACATAATGCTTTCCAGCAATATATCAGACAGTGTTTCACTGCTATTCATAAAGTTTTCATAAGTATATGACCCCGTCCTTCTTCCCACTCTATCTTAGTCTGGAAGTGCCACTGAAACTTGTTCACTCTTGGTAACCCTGCTGTATTTGAAATACTGGTGGCATAGCCTCCAGCCTCACAGCAAAACATAAGTCACCACAGCATGATAAACTGACAAATGAGTAGTGGTTGATTTCTCATAACAAACCAAAACCAAACTCACTGCCACCGAGTCAATTTTGACTCATAGTGACCACTCCTTGGATTTCTGAGGCAGTATCACTACGAAAGTAGATAGACCTATCTTCCTTCTGAGAAGTGTGTGTGTGTGTGTGATTTCTCATAGGAGCCTTCTTTTCCCTCTGATAGTATTGGGCAGATAATAAGCTCCCGGCTTTTCCCCAACCTACTGGGTGGGGTTTTCTAGAACCTTTATCAAGGATGGATCAGTCCTTCAGTGTTTCAGTTTTATTCAGGGACTTCAGTTTCAGATGTTTGCATAAGTCCAAGGAAACTTTAAATTTCTAGTCTTTCACTTCCTAGGCTATTACAGCACCAACTTATATCATGCATTTCTTACTCTGGTTTGGAGCTCCCTATCCATTTCTGACAACTTGGGGTTTCTCCTTTTTCTTTAGAGCACATCTATGTCTTAAAATTTTTGCATAATGAAATTTTATGGAGTAGTTCTATGTTTTGAGAGTGATAAGTGAATGCCTGGTAGGTGGTCTACATCTACTTAGGACAATGTATTGCCAATTACTGATTCAATTAATGTTTATTCCACAGTCAATAGAAACTCTTTAAAATGTAAATAAAAGTTCATTTCTCTCCTATTTAACACCTTCATTGGCTTTCCATGATACCTAGAATAAATTAAAACTAAATATCTTGGAGACAAGGCCTTAAGTAATTGAGATTATGCTTATTGCTCTGTCCTCATTTTCTACTATGTCTCCATTACTCTGCTGCAGACACAATGACCATAATTACATAGCAAGAGCACACCAAACTTATTCCCTTCTTAGAGTCTTTGCACTTTCTTTTCCTTTTGTCTGAAACATTCTGATTTCATATCTTCACATAGCTTACTCCTATTTTCCAGTCAAGTCTCAGTTAAAACATCTCTTCAGTAAAGAATTCCTAAGCATTCAGTCTTAATTAGTTTTCACTCTGGTCACTTTCTCTCACATGCTATCATTTTATTTTATGTATATAATTTAGCACTAGTTTATATATTCTTGTTTATTGTTTACTAGTATATTATCTTTTTGCCCCAACTAGAATGTAAAATGCAAGAGAGCAGGGACATGTTTTGTCATATTCCTTGTACTATTTTCCTGTACCAGTATAGTGCCTGACACAAAACCCTAAATATATCTATTTCATGCTTGAATAAAGGTATAGATGTAATATTAGTATACAAAGTAGATTGGACAAATATTAAAATGTTCTTTTAACATATGAGGAAATTACTACTGGAAAAAATCATTGAATTGGGTGTGTTAGTTACTGGCAGAGTGGCACTCTAACTGAAGCCCCTTGAATACAATCCTAGCTCCTTTCACCTTAACACATAAAACCCAATTCATTTGAAGCCTATGCCACTTTGGCCCTGTAGCAATTTATTGAATAATATTACTCAGATAAATACAACAACATAAGGGGATGTTTACTTTCTAGACTAAAGAACAGAGAAAATAACAGAATTTTCAAGATTACGTTATAGAGAATATTTACCACATATGTAGCCAACTACAATGATAACCCATTTGGAACAGTGCTTCCAAGTTTCTGTCCTAGAGTGTTCTATCCTTGTTCTCAACATTTGAGGCAGCCCTGGCATCCAGAGCTTTAATTCAATCTAAACAAACATTAATTGAAAAAATTGTGCAGATCTTTTTAAGGTAGATTGTACTATAGTAGATACAGAATTAAAGGTGATCCTGAAGTCAAAGAACTGTCTAGAAGAGGAATCAAGATGTATATACACATACTTGTAAAACAAGATGTATTAGTTAAAGTTGTTTGTTACCCTGGCTGTGCTGTGGTTTTGAGTGACTGGGCAGCTAGATGTAGTTATTCTGCATGATGAGAATGTATTCACCTTCATGGTAGAATCTGCTGTGATCAGCTTGGGAGTTGTCTTTGGGGTGCGGGCTTCTTCCAGTATATAAGGAAAAGGTTTGGAAAATGTCTCTAGCTTTTCGGCACATCTGGATCCTGCATTTGACTGAGTTTTCATCTCAGTGGCCTGCCGTGTTGTCTGCTGATCTTGGGATTATTCCTGGACTTGAGCTGCTAGTCTGTCATGTTGCCTGTTGATCTTGGGATTATGCCATTATACTTGCTAACCTTGGGTTCATCAGCCTCAGCAGTCAGCATCTACCTGAGTTAAGAGATGCCTCCAAGTCCAGTGGGTCTGGAGCAAGAGGCAGAGCAGAAGCCCAAGATCAAGGGGCCTTTACCCAACCCCTAAAGTCAGCACTCTGAATTTGCACTTCTAGCCTCCTGAACTGTAAGAGAATAAATTACTGTCTATTAAGCCATCCACTTGTGGTATGTCCGTTACAGCAGCAATAGAGAACCCTGGCACAAGGCAATGCTGGTAGAAAGTATGAAGTAAAATATGTAAAATCCTGTGGGCATTCATAAATAATAATTATCTTCACTCTTTATGTGTGTAGTTCAGAGATGATTCCTGATAGGGACCCTAGACGTATATCTTAAAGGATGTGTAAATATGTATGGATAGGCAGAGGTGAGGAAAGAGTCTTCTTTCCAGTCTGAGAGAACAATGAGAGCATAGGTCCAAAGGCAAAAAAGAACAGTCAGTATTTGAGTAACAGGACATAGTGTAGTTTGTCATAAGGGGTGAAAAAGAATGTTAGTTGGCACAAAGCACCAGGTCCAGATTCTGACATCCTAGCCAGGCCATTTGCAGATGCAAAAGAAGTGGTGATCCTTGTGCTCTGTCTTGATTTGTTTGAGGTAACTGTGACCCCTACCATTCAACTTTGTAAAAAGCTAGTCAAGTTGTAATTAGCAAAATGAATTTGCCCACCCATTTGGAAGACCACAGATATGAAAACAAACCACGGTATGAAGTTCTGTTGCTCAAGGACTTTGATGGATACCCAAAGATACATTAATTGGGCCAGAAAAAAAAATTCCAAATTTTCTCCAAAAGATATGTATCTTTTTTCTTCCTGTAGAGAATGATTAGCATATGAGGCAAAAGAAAATATGAAAAGATGTTGGATGTTGAAAACCCATTTTTTTGGCTTTCATTTTGACTGTGGCCTGGCCTTTGAAGGAAATA
>NW_006922617.1:371471-372188 GCF_000298275.1 Orycteropus afer afer
TGCATGGGTTTTCCAAGATGGTGTTCTATTAGCAGACTGTGTGTCACATCCCTCTATCAAGACAGACTTTGAGAAAGTAAATAAAGTAGATGCAAATCATGATGATGGAGTTAAGAGCAGCTAATGAGAAGATAAAGTATTAGATCCAGTGAAGGTGGTGAAAGGGTGCAGGTTAAATGACTGTGGAAAAAAAAAAAACCCAGCCAGCAGAGCTCCAGAAGAGCTGAAGAGAAGTTATTGGAAATACAAAGAAGGTTGAGGAGGAGAGGGAAAAAATCACAGAACCTACAGGCATTAAAAATTCAGAATAATCACACTCAGAGTTTTTCAAGGATCTATGACAGATGGTGGACAACACCTACTCATCAATTGCAACTCCTCTTCAAGACAAACAGAGACATGCACCCACATGCCTACCAGTGATTCAACCAACACAGAAGAAGCTGGAGATCTATCCAGTACAGCTGAGTTAACAACCAAAGAAGTACACCTGTTCCACACTTCCAGATATAGTAAAGCACAAAACTAGGGTGAGACAAATCAGTACATAACTAACAAATAAAGGCAACAACTACAAAATGTCTAGGCAACAACAGACAACTTCAAATCAAACAACAAAAGAGGATGAGATAGTAGAAATATATGCCCAAGCTAAAGGATTAGGAAATCTCTCTGAGGAAGAACAAGCAATACAACTATGTGGTAAAGAATTCAGAA
>NW_006922617.1:372743-374214 GCF_000298275.1 Orycteropus afer afer
TCAAACTTTCCAAAATCAAAGACAAAGAAAGAATCTTGGGGAGCAGCTCAGGAAAAGTGAAATGTCACCTGCAATGGGCAATCAATAAGACTAAGCTCTGATTTCTCAGCAGAAACCATGCAGGCAAGAAGACTGTGGGATGGCCTATACAAAACCTTGATGGAAAAGAATTGCCAGCTAAGAATTATATATCCAGCCAAACTGTCACTCAAATATGAGGATGAAATCAGGATATTCACAGACAAACAGAAATTAAGGGAATTAGTGAAAAGCATACCAACCCTACAAAAAATGATAAAGTGAGTCCTTCCAATAGAAAACCCACAAGAGAGAACAATAAATTAAAATCAAGACACTTGACACCACCACCTAGAAATCAAACCAGAAAAAAATATTCTCAAAATAAGTGCACACACACACACACACACAAATGTACACAGAGACATAGAGGAGTCAATAGGCAAACAAAACCACCAACAAAGCAAATAGAGAGAATAAAAGTTTTAATTACAAAACTTCCAAATGGAGAGAAAGACAGGACAATAACTTTATAGAACAGATGGTTATAAACTTAGGGAGATAAGAATTTACTTCAGGATAACCACAAAGAAAATGAACAATCCTGCTAACCAAACTAAGAAAGAAGACAATGACAAGGGCTTAGTAAGCACAAAACCAATAATAATGAAAAAAGAGAAAAAAAACCACTTGATAACAAAATGAACTCAGCACATAAAAAATGTTTGGAACAAAGAAATCATGAAAAACACAACAGAAAACACAATAGAATGGCAGCAATAAATTCATACCAATCACTAATTACAATAAGTGTGAATGGACTAAAGGCACCAGTCAAGAGAGAGTGGCAAATTGGATAAGAAAAGAAGACCTATCAATATGCTGCCTACAAGAGACCCACCTTAGACACAAAAAAATGAAAATTAAAAATCAAGGAGGGAGGGATGTATCAAGCTAATAACAACCAAAAAAAGAGGAGGAGTGGCAATATTAATTTCTGATAAAATAGACTTCAAGGTGAAAACCAGCATAAAGGGCAAAGAAGGACTGTATATGATGTTAAAAGGGTCAATTGACCAAGAGGACATTACCATAATAAATATCTACACACCCAATGAAAGAGCTCCCAAATGCATAAAGCAAATATTAACTGCATTGAAGGGAAAAATTGACAATTCTACAATAGTAGTAGGAGACTTTAACACACCTTTTTCAAGGAAGGACAGAAAAACTAGAAAGAAATCTCAACAAAGACACAAAAGAACTCAACAACACAATCAACCAAATTGACTTCATAGACAAACAGCACTCCACCCAACAAAAACACAATGCACGTTCTTCTTCAGTGCGCATGGATCATGTCCAGAATAGACCATGTATGAGGCCACAAAAAAGCCTCCATAAATTTTAAAACATTGAAATACTATGAAGCATCTTCTCAGATCACAATGCT
>NW_006922617.1:375298-377474 GCF_000298275.1 Orycteropus afer afer
AACAAAGATGAACCCTTTTGCACATACAGTACTGCGTTGTCAGTGATGGCAAACATTGATCTATGGGTGGATAGATGTGTGGACAGGCTGAACTATTAGGTTCAGGAGGGTAGTGTGCCCATCACCACATATAGGTTGGCAGACAATGTTTCTACTAGTGTATTTGCATGTTCTGTAAGAATTCCCAGGTATATAGTAGAGCTGACAAGGGACAAGGTTGTAGTCACTTCTTAGCCACAGCCAGCTACCCAGAGGAACAAGTAGTTGGACCTGTGGACTTGGGACCATGGTTGTAGGGGCCATCAAGCTCAATTGGCATAACCTACTACACAAAAATTTTGTTCCACATCTTACTCTGGCGAGTAGTGACTGGGATCTTAAAAGCTTGCAAGCGGTCATCTAGATGCAACGATGGGTCACTTCTCATCCAAAGCAAAGAAGAATGAAGAAAATCAAAGACACATGGAAGCAATTAGTCCAAGTGACTGGTACACCATGCGATCCTAGGCCTATATGACTGTGAGACCAGAAGAACTAGATGGTGGCTGGCTACCTCTGTCAACCACTCGGAGGGGGATCTATGTATGAGGTCTTGGATAGAGTGAGAGAACAATGTGGAAAAAAATTCAAATGCATTTTTTTAAAAAGGACCAGGTTTGCTGGTCTGACAGAAGCTGGTGGAACCCCTGAGACTATGGCCCTTAGCTGCCCTTCAGATCTGGGATTCAACCCACTCATGTGGCTTCCAGCCAAACAAAAGACAGGCGTATGAGCTGAACATTTACATTAGATAGATACACTCCTTGGAGAAATCAATCATGGGATAAAAGAAAGGCTGTAAATGCACAGGGAGAGAGCTTAGGGGGCAGGAGTGCATGGGAGGGAAGGACACAGGAAAGAGGTAACTATGGGGAGGAAGTGGGAGGGGAGCTGTTGCACTGTGAGAAATTGCAGTCAATGTCATAAGACAAAGTGTATGTCAGCTGCTGTATGGAAAATGAATTTGCTCTGTAAACTTTCACCCAAATCATAATAAAAATTTAAGAAAAAAAAAAAAGAAAAGAAAAGAAAAGAAAAAGAAACCTACAGTATCCAGAAGTAAAAGAATAATAAAGATCAGAGCAGGAATAAATGAAGGAGATACCAAAAATCAATAGAGAAAATAAAGAAGATGAGAAACTGGCTCTTCAAAAAGATGAACAAAATCAATAAACCGCTGGGAAATTTAACAAAGGAAAAGAAAAAGAAGATGCAAATAACATGAATAATAAATGAAAAGGGCAACATCACACCAACTTAAATAAAAAAGATAATAACAGAATATAATGAAAAACTGTGCTCCAACAGATTTGAGAACCTAGATGAGATGGACAAATGTCTAGAAACACAATACCTAAAGCAAAAAAAATTACTGGAACTAATAGAAAGGCTCAGCAAAGTGACAGGATACAAGGTCAACATACAAAATCAGTTGGATTCCTCTATATCAACAAAGAGACCTCTGAAGAGGAAATAAGGTAAACAATACAATTTACAATAGCTACAAAAAGGTAAAATGCTTAGGAATAAACCTTACTAGGGATACAAAAGTCCTATACAAAGAAAATTACAAAATACTATTACAAGAAACTACAAGGGATCTACATAAATGGAAGAACATGCCACGTCCATGAATAGGAAGACTGACTATTGTGAAAATGTCAATACTACCCAAAGCAATCTATACATTCAGTGAAATCTTGATCCAGATCCCATTAACATTCTTTAAGGACATGGAAATACCAATAACTAACCTCATATGGAAAGGAAAGAGACCTCCTATAAGCAAAGCACTGCTGAAGAAGAAAAACAAAGTAGAAAGTCTCACACTACTGGATCTCAAAACCTACTATATGGCCTCAGTAGTCAAAAACTGTGTGGCATTGGTACAATGATAGGCAAATAGACTAATGGAACAGAATTGGAAACCCAGAAATAGACCCATCCATTGAGAGGTGATCTTTGACAAAGTGCCAAAACCAATTAAATGTGGGGAGAGAGCCTCTTTAACAAATGGTGCCAACAAAATTGGATCTCCACTGAGAGAATAACGAAACAAGACCCATACCTCACCCCATATACAAAAACAAACTCAAGTTGGATCAAAGATTTAAATGTAAACCCCAAAAGTATAAAG
>NW_006922617.1:377632-381155 GCF_000298275.1 Orycteropus afer afer
ATAACCCAAAATGCACAAGCAATGGAAGAGAAATTAGATGACTGGGACCTTTTAAAAATTAAACTCTTATGTGCATTGAAAGTCTTCTCCAAAAGGGTAAAAAGAGAACCCACAGATTGAGAAAAAATATTGGGCTATGACATATCTGACAAGGGATTTATTTCTAAAATTTGTGGAAAACTTCAACACCTCAACACCAAAAAGACAAACAATCCAATTCAAGAATGGGCAAAGGACATGAACTTCACTAAATAAGATATACAGGCATCCAACAAACATGGGAAAATGCTCAGTATCATTAGCTATAAGTGATATACAAATCAAAGCAACAATAAGATATCATCTCACTCCAACAATAGTAGCAGTGTTCAACAAGACAGAGAATAACAAATGCTGGTAAGGGTGCTGAGAGATTGGAACTCTTATGTACTGCTGGTGAGACTGTAAAATGATGCAGTCATTGTGGAAAACAGTATGGTGTTTCCTTAAAAAGAAGAAAAAAATAGAAATACCATGTGGTCCAGCAATTCCATTAGTAGGAATATATCCTAAAGAGATGAGAGCCAGGACATGAATAAACATATGCACACCCACGTTCATTGCAGCACAATTCACTATAGCAAAGCAGTGGAAACATCCTAAATGCCTATCAACAGATGAATGGATAACCAAACTATGGTACATTCACACAATGAAATACTATGCAACATTAAAGAAAAATGAAGAATACAAGAATCATCTCCCAATGTGGATGAATTTGGAGGATATTATGCTGAGTAAAATAAGTCAATCACGGAAGGACAAATATTTTATGAATCCATTATTGTAAAAAGTCAAGAGAAGGTTTACTCAGGGAAGGAAATTCACTTTGTTGGTTACCAGGCATGGGAGGGAAAGGAAGGGATAATTTTGGACTAGTTGAGGGTCACATGTTGATTTTGGGGAGGGGAAGGGAGGTATGGAAAGAGTCTGTGACTAGCCTGGTGACAATAGGGAAAGGAAGGACATGAAAATGTGCACAAAAGATATAAACAGAGGCAAATACTATGACATGCACAATACTGCGGTACCAGTTGCACCAAACACTAGCCTATGGGTAAATGCATAGACAGGTGAGAAGATCAGGTGGGGCTAGATGAACAGGAATATACCCCAAACTAAGGATAGATTTGGCTGAAGATAGTCTTACATATGTACTTGTGCTACAAAATTATCCACATAAATTACAGAAGTAACAGAGGACAAGGTTGGAGTAGCTTCTCAGAGACAACCAAACACCTTGAGGGAGAGAATTACTGGGCTTATGGGCTCAGGACTATAGTCTTGGGGGATATCATGCTCAATTGGCACAGCATAGTACATAAAAATCTTGTTCTACATCCTGCTTTGGTGAGTAGTTACTGGGGTCTTAAAGGCTTTTGAGTGGGCATCTAAGATACAACTATTGGTCTCCTCTCATCTGGAGCAAAGAAGAATGAAGAAAATCAAAGTCATTTGGAGACAATTAGTCCAAAGATATTACAGACTATGAGGACCTCAGCCTTTATGGCCCTGAGACCAGAAGAACTAGGTGATGCTCAGCTACCAATGCCAAACACTCAGAAAAGGATCAAAATTGGAGATCCTGGATAGAATGGAAGGGAAGGAAAAATGTGGAACAAAATAAAAAAAAATAAAAATGACCAGAATTACTGGTTGGATAGAGACTGGTGGAACCCCTGAGACTCTGGCCCTGGGTTATTCTTTGGGCCTGGAAATTGACTCACTTCCATGGGAAGAAAAAAAAAAAAGGATTTGCAGCCACTCAGAAAGGTGCATCAGGGCTGATGGTTCCAGATAAAATTTCATGTTACTGTGAACTTTCAAGATACATCGTCTAGAAATTATCTTTATATATAATTTGTTACTGTCAAAGTAGTGACCCTGTTGTTGTTATTGTCTGCTGTCGAATTGATTCTGACTCATAGCAACCCTATGTAAAACAGAAGGAAACACTGTTTGGTTCTACGTCATCCTCACAATTTTTTCTATGCTTGAGCCCATTATTGCAGCTGCTGTGTCAATCCATTTCACTGAGAGTTTTCCCCTTTTTCTCTGACCCTCAACTTTACTAAGCATTATATCTTTTTCTTGGGACTGATTCCTTTTGACAACATGACCAAAGTAGGTGAGATGAAGTCTATCCATTCTTGCTTCTAAGGAGCATTCCAGCTGCATTTGTTCCTAGACAGATCTGTTAATTCTTCTGGCAGTCCATGGTATTTTCAGTATTCTTTGCCAACACCACAATTCAAAGACATCAATTCTTCTTTGTTCTTCCTTATTCACTGTCCAGCTCTCACATGCATATGAGGCTATTGAAAATATCATAGCTTTGGTCAGGCACACTTTAGTCTTCAAAGTGACAGCTTTATTCTTCAACACTTTAAAGAAGTCTTTTGCAGCAGATTTGCATAGAAACAAAAACTCCTCATCAATTTCAAGACTTGGCCCTTCCAACAGGGCGATTAACTGACCAATCAATCCCCTATCAGGAAGCCACAGTCACTTCATTTCTTGTAGTGCCTAAGGCATTTGACTGAAAACCAGAAGGCTGGTGGTTCAAACCCACCAGTCCCTCCTTGGAAGGAAGATTGGGCAATCTATTTCTGTGGTGATACTTCATTGGAAACCCAAGGAGGGGTCACTATGAGCTGGATCCCACTCGATGGCAGTGACGGTTTTTTGTTTGTTTGTTTGTTTTATAGTCACTTAATTCACACAATATATTAATTAATCTCTGCTAGTACATTCCAATTCCAGTTCATGCTGCAGCCCAGGGCTAGCTAAAATGTGTCAAACCATGAACTTGTTTACAGTTTACCCAGGAAAATTCGGTAAGTCTGGACAAAAGTATCAAATGCTCTGGAGGCAGAAAACTAGGGTAAAAGTAACTCCTCAGGGCTTGTTGTTGTGGTTAGGTGCCGTTGAGTTGTATCCAACTCATAGCAACCTTGGGCACAGCAGGATGAAACACTGCCCAGTCTTGTGCCAGCTTCATGATCCTGGCTATACTTAAGCCCATCATTGCAGCCACTCTGTCTATCCATCTCATTTAGGGCCTTCCCCTTCTTCATTGACTCTCCGCTTTACTAAGCATGATATCCTTCTCCAGGGAACGATTCCTTCTCACAACATAACCAAAGTAGGTGAGATGAAGTATGGCCATTCTCAATTCCAAGGAGCATTCCAGCTGCACTTCTTCCAAGACAGATTTGTTAGTCCTTCTAGCAGACCGTGGTACTCTTAGCATTCTTCTCCAACACCACAACTCAAAAGCATCAACTCTTCTTCGATCTTCCTTATTCATTGTCCAGCTCTCACATGCATAAGAGGAAATTGAAAATACCATGGCTTGGGTTAGGTAGACTTTTGTCTTCAAGGAGACATCTTTGCTCTTCACCACTTGAAAGAGGTCTTTTGCAGCAGATTTGCCCAATGCAATACATCATCTGATATCTTGACTGCTGCTTACATTGGAGTT
>NW_006922617.1:381645-382980 GCF_000298275.1 Orycteropus afer afer
TGACAGCAGCTATGATATCCCTTGTTCCACGTCCTCTTCTGAATCCAGCTTGCACCTCTGGAAGTTCTCTGTCAATATACTGCTGCAATCATTTTTGAATAATCTTCAGAAAGATTTTACTTGATGTGATATTAATCATATTGTTTGATAATTTCCACATTCTGTGGATCACCTCTCTTTGGAATGGGTATAAATATGGATCTCTTCCAGCCAGTTGGCTAGGTAGTTGTCTTCCAAATCTCTTTGCATAGCTGAGTGAGTGCCTCCAGCATGGCATCCGTTTGTTGAAACATCTCAATGGCTATTCCATCTATCCTGGAGCCTTGTTCCTTGCCAATTCCTTCAGTGCAGCTTCGACTTCTTCCTTCAATACCATTGGCTCTTGATCATAAGCCACTTCCTGAAATGGATGAAAATCAACCAATTCTTTTTGGTACAGTAACTCTGTGTATTCCTTCCATCTTCTGAAAACCTAATGAATGCCAGGGAAACATTGTCTGACATAGAGCTGGATAATGAGCCCCTCAGGTTGGAAGACACTCAAAATATGACTGGGAAAGAGTGTTTCCTCAAATTAGAGTGGACCTTAATTATGTGAATGGAGTAAAGCTTTTGGGACATTCTCTGCTGATGTGGCATGGCTCAAAATGAGAAGAAAGAGCTGCAAAAATCCATTAATAATCAGAATGTGGGAAGTACAAAGTATGAATTTAGGAAAAATTGAAGATGTCAAAAACAATATGTAATGCAAAAAGATCAATATCCTAGGCATTAGTGAGCTGAAATGGATTGGTATTGCCCATTTTGAATCAATAGTCTGTTGTTGCTGTTAGGTGCCGTCGAGTCGTTTCTGACTCATAGCGACCTCATGCACAGCAGAATGAAACACCGCCCAATCCCACGCCAGCTCTATGATCCTTGCTATACTTGAGCCCATTGGCACAGCCACCATGTCAATTCATCTCGTTGAAGGCCTTCCCCTCTTTCATCAACCCTCCACCTTACCAAGCATGGCATCCTTCTCCAGGGAATCATCCCTTCTGACAACATGACCAACGTAGGTGAGACGAAGTCTGGCCATTCTCACTTGCAAGGAGCATTTCGGGTGCACTTCCTCCAGGATAGATCTGTTAGTTCTTTTAGCAGTTCATGGTACTTTCAGCATTCTTCGCCAGCACCACAACTCAAAAGCATCAACTCTTCTTGGGTCTTCCTTGTTCATTGTCCAGCTCTCACATGCATATGAGGTGATTGGAAATATCGTGGCTTGTGTCAGGTGCATCTTAGTCCTCAAGGAGACATCCTTGCTCCTCAGCACTTGAAATAGTTCCTTTG
>NW_006922617.1:391204-392953 GCF_000298275.1 Orycteropus afer afer
GGCACCACATTCTCCTTTAATAATAAATATAATGCCCTTTTCTTATCAGGAAAGAGCTCTGGTGGCATAGTGGTTAAGAGACTCAGCTGCTAACCAAAATGTCAGTGGTTCAAACCCACAAGCTGATCCATGGGAGAAAGATGAGGCAGTCTGCTTCTGTAAAGATTTACAGCCTTGGAAACCCTATGAGGCAGTTCTACTCTGTCCTATAGGGTCACTGTGAGTCAGAATCAACTCTATAGCAGTGTGTTTGGTTTGGTTTTATTATCAGGAAATGCAATATAGCCTACCTACATAAACAACTATTGTATCAAATAAAAAATCAAAAGGAAGATCAGAATATACTTAGATACAAAACAAAATGAAAACAACAACATACCAAATGAATGGGATGCAAATTGTATGGGGTACAGTGAAGGCAATTGTCTGAGGGATTTTTATAACTGTGAATGCCTACATTTAAAAGAGGAAAGATCTCAAATGAATAGCCTAATTTTACACTTTGAGGAGGAGTTCTCTAAGTGGTGCAAATGGTTAAGTGTAGGGTCATTAATCAAAAGGTTATCAGTTCAAACCCAACCAGAGGTGCCTCAGAAGTAAATCTTGATTATCTGCTTCTGAAAGATACCTGCCTTGAAATCCCTATGGAATAGTTCTCTGCATCTATGAGGTCATCAAGAGTCAGAATCGACTCAATAGCACCTAAAAACAACACCTTGAGGAAGTAGTAAAAGCAAAGAAAACTAATCCTACAGATACAAGAAGGAAGGAAATAATGAAGGTCAGAGTAGAGATAAATAAAATAGAGATTAGAAACACATTAGAGAGAATTTATAAATCCATAAGTAGATTTTTGTGAATATCAATAAAATTGACAAAATTTTAACTATATTGACAAGGTAAAAAGAGAGAAGATGCAAATAACTAAAATTAGAAATGAAAGAACAGACATTGCTCCCAACACTATAGAAATAAAAAAGATTATAGGAGAATACTAAGAATAGTGGTACAATAACCTGTGTGAAATTGAATAACCTATATGAAATCGCTATTCTCAAAATGAGAAGAAATAGTTGAGGACTGCTAATGATTTGCAGATGGAATACATAAAGTATAAATCAAGGAAAATTGGAAGTTCTCAAAAATGAAATTAAATCTTTAAAGATCAATATCCAAGGCATTAGTGAGCTGAAATGGACTAATATCGACTATTAGGATTCTGAAAAGCATATGGTCAAGCTACTGTGTCAGGAATAACAAATTGAAGTGGAACAGTGTCACATTCATCATCAAAAAGAACATTTGAAGGTGTATCATGAAATACAATGCTATCAGCAATAGGGTAATATCCATACCTTTACAAAGGAGACTAGTTAATACTTCTGTTATTCAAATTTACACACCAACTACTTACTCATGCCCAAGATGAAGAAATTAAAGATTTTTGCCAACTTCTGTGGTCTGAAATTGATCAAACATGCAACCATGATGCATTGATAATTACTGGTATTTGGTATGCAAAAGTTGGAAGCGAAGTAGGATTGGTGTTTGAAAAATATGGCTTTGATGATGGAAATGAGACCAGAGATGACATGATAACATTTTGCAAGACTAATGACATTCATTGCAAATGCCTTTTTTCAACATCATAAATAGCAACTATAGATGTGGTCCCACTAGATAGAATGCACAGGAGTCAAATTGACTACATCTTTGTAAAAAGATGATAGAGAAGCACAATATCATCAG
>NW_006922617.1:393159-394834 GCF_000298275.1 Orycteropus afer afer
TTGAGTATCAAACACTTATTACTGAAGACCAGATGAGCTCTGGAATGACATCAAGGATGTAAAGAAAGGAAAAGGTCATTAAGTAGAAGAGAAAGAAAGAAAAGACTAAAATATATGTTAAAAGAGACATTGAAACTTGCTCTTGAAAATAGAGTAGCTAAAGGGAAAGGAAGAAATGATGAAGTAAAATAGATGAACAGAAGATTCCAAAGGGCAGCTTACACACATACAAAAACTCTGCTGTTGAGTCAATTCGACTCATAGTGACCCCTCTTTGGATTTCTGAGGCAGTATCTCTATGGAGGTAGATTGCCCAATCATCCTTCGGAGGTATGGCTGGTGGGTTTGAACCACCAGCCTTCTGGTTAGTGGTCAAATGCCTTAGGCACTAGGCTACCAGAGCTCCCAAGAGCAGCTCAAGAAGACAAAATAAAGTATTATAATAAAATGTGCAAAGATGTGCAGTTAGAAAACCAAAGGAGTATTTCTTAAGCTGAAAGAACTTAGGAAAAAAAAAATCAACCCTCTATTTGCAATATTGAAGGATTCTGTGTGCAAGAAACTTAATGATGGAGGTAATATCAAAAGAAGATGAGAGAAATACACAGAATCACTGTACCAAAAAAGAATTGGTCGACATTCAGCTCTTTCGGGAGGTAGCATATGATCAAGAACCAATAGTACTGAAGGAAGAAGTCCAAGCTGCACTGAAAGCATTGGCAAAAAACAAGGCTCCAGAAGCAGAGACAAGATAGTGTCCTGCTAACACATTCCCCAAATCCTTCTGCAAAAGATACCCAGAAAAACTCAGTGAAACAGATACAAATATTGATCATGGAATTCTGAACATTGAATGAGAAGATTAAAAAATTAGTTGAGCACATATTGGAAAGGGAAATGGAGCAATATTAGTGACTGGGGAGAGAAAAGAGGCTGTGACTAGCCAAAGTGTGGACATTCTGAATAGAGAAAAGGGACACTGATGAAGAAAGAAAAAAAAAAAAAACTTCATGGAATCCACACAGCAATAATGACACATTGTAGACAGATCTACCAACCACCTCACCAAATGAACAAGCACCAATATCAGTTCCTACACCACTGGATCAATGACACATTGTGCACATTGTGAAAAAGACATGTTCCTTCCAACTACAGCTCCTCTTCACATCAAACAGACTCACACCCACATTCCCACCAGTTATTCCATCAATCTGGAGATAGCTGGCAATTGCCCTACTGATGCCAATTAAACAACCAAAGAGGCACACCTGTTCCACTCATTCAGGTATATTGAAATAAAGCAAAACAAGAAAACAGGGTGAAAGAAATCAACACACAATCAACAAATAAAAACAATAATCTCAAAATGTCTCAGAGACAACAGACAATTTCAATTCAAACAAAGAAACAATACAAGATAGCAGAAGCAAGTGACCAAAATAAGAATTAGAAAATGTCACTGATAAAGAAGAAGTAACAGAACTGTCATCCACTTGAAAGGAGATCTATGTAGGAGATCCTTGATAGAGAGGGAGAACAATGTGGAACAAAACTCAATATCATTTGGAGGAAAAAAAAAAAAAGGGTGGAGACCAGGTTTGCTCGTCCAATAGAGCCTGGTGGAACCACTGAGACTATGGCCCCTAGCTGCCCTTCAGGTCTGGAATTGAAC
>NW_006922617.1:395704-397942 GCF_000298275.1 Orycteropus afer afer
CCACAGAGAAAATTGTTGAAGACTTGCTAGCAGAAAACTTTTCCAGTATCATGGAAGATGAAAAGATATACATCCAAGAAGCTCAATGAACCCCGTACAGGATAGACCTCAAGAGAAATCACCAAGACATATCATAATAAAACTTTCTAAAACCAAAGACAAAGAAAATCTTGTGAGCAGCTTGGGAAATACAAAATGTAACCTACAAAGGCAAACCCATAAGACTAAGCTCTGATTTCTCAGCAGAAACCATGCAAACAAGAAAGCAATGGGATGACATACAAAATCTAAGAGGAAAAAAAATATTGCCAACCAAGAATTATGTATCCAGCAAAACTGTCCCTCAAATATGATGGTGAACTCACTCCTCTGGCTTCCAGCCAAACAATAACCAGGTATATAAGGTGAGTCTTTACACCAGGTAGGTACATTCCTTAGAATAATCAACAATGGGAGATTAGAAGGTCAGTATTTGCACAGGGATTTAGCTTAGGGGGAAGAAATGCATAGGAAAGGATACAGGGAAAAGATACCACAGGGAGGAAGTGGGAAGAAAGCTGTTACATGATGGTGATTACAATCAATGTCATGAAACAAAATGTGTACATACTGTTGTACAGAAAGTTTATTTGCTCTGTAAACTTTCACCCCTAATCACAATTAAAAAAAAGAAGAACAGTGAGAAGAAAATGCCCAATTTACTGTTTTTGCAGCAGCACTTTGAACAGGCTGTGTGTGCAATTTGTTAGCAAATTCACAGCCCTAAGGACAGAAGCTGAAGATGAGGACACCTTCTGAAGAAGTTAGAAGGGAAATACAGAAGGACTCAAAAACTTTTTTTTTTTTGCCTTTTTAAAACTTCTGGAGTATAGCATTGTTAGAAAAACCACAATTATACAGTTCCATGAAATTTCCCAAACAGAACATACAGATGTAACTAGCATGACCTAATCATTATCTGTCCTGTAGTATTATGCCTGCTTTTAATATAGATGGAACCTGAGTCGACCTTGTCTGATATAATCTTTTCCTGAATATAATATTCTTTTCTGGTATAACTTTTCTTTGTCTGGTGTCTTTCATTTAACCTTATGTTTGTGAGAGTCATCTAGATTGTGTGTATTTATGGATCATTCATTCTCAAAAATTATATGATGGTGAAATTATGACATTCCCAGACAAACAGAAATCAAGGAAATTTATAAAAATCAGATCAACCCTACAAGAATTGCTAAAGGAAACCAATAATGGAAAGCAGCAAATTAAGATTGAGACATGTGACAATACTACCCAGAAACCAACCCAAAAAAAGAATTCTCATATCTAAAATAAGCTTACAAAATGGAAAATAGAGAACCAGATGAGTAAATCTGCAAATGACACCAACAACAAAGCAAATAGAGGGAACAAATGGTATAATAAAAAATCTTCCATATGGAAAGTAAGCCAGGATAACATCAATATAGAACAGATTGTTCCAAGTGGAGGGAGATAAGAATTTACTACAGGGTGACCACGAAGAAAATTTATAAGCCTTCTAACCACAATAAGAAAGGAGAAAATCACAAGGACTTAGAAAATACAAAATTAAGAATAATGAAAAAAAGGGAAAGAAAATTTGATAACAAAATGAACTCAGCACAGAAAAATATTTGGAACAAAGAAACTATAAGCACAACAAGAACAACAAAAACACATAAGAATGACAGCAATAAACTGGCAGCAATAAACTCACAGCTATCATTAATTACATTAAATGTGAATGGATAAAATGCACCAGTCAAGAGAAAGACAGTGGCAGATTGGATAAGAAAGCAAGACCCATCAATATGCTGCCTAAAGAGACTCAATTTATACACGAATAAAAAATAAATTAAAAATCAAGGGACAGAAAAAAATATGTCAAGATAATGGCAACCAAAAAAAGAGCAGGAGTGGAAATATTAATTTCTGATAAAACAGACTTTAAAGCAAAAACCAGAACGAGGGACAAGGAAGGGTGCTATAAAATGAAATGCACCCAATGAAAAATCTCCAAAATAAATAAAGCAAACATTAACAGAATTGAAAGAAGAAACAGACAATGATACAACAGTGGTAGGAGACTTTAACAGACGACTTTTCTTTTTCTTTTTTTTTTTAAAATTGTGATTTGGGTGAATATTTACAGAGCAAATTCACTTTCCATACAGCAGTTCACATATACTTTGTCTCATGTCATTGACCACAGTTTACCAC
>NW_006922617.1:398408-407160 GCF_000298275.1 Orycteropus afer afer
TTTTCTTCATTCTTCTTTGCTTTGGACAGGGAGACACCAATCGCTGCATCTAGACGGCATCTTGCTAGCTTTTAAGGTCCCAGTCGCTACTCGCCATAGTAGGAGGTTTTGTATACTATGTTATGCCAGTTGAGCTTGATGTTCCCTGTGACTATGTCCCAAGCCCGCAGGTTCAACTACTCTGTCCCTCTGGGTAGCTGGCTGTGACCAAGCATTGACCACAACCTTGCCCCTTGTCAGCTCTGCTACACACCTGGGAATTCTGATCATTCAATGGGATCAACTCTTCTTTGGTTTTCCTTATTGATTGCCCGGCTTTCACGTACATATGAGGCAATAGAAAATATCATTGCTTGGGTTAGGTGCACCTTAGTCTTCAAAGTGATACCTTTGCTCTTGAACACTTTAATGAGGTCTTTTCAACAGATGTGCCCAGTGCAATATGATATCTGATTTCTTGACTGCTGCTTCCATTAGTGTTGATTGTGGATCCAAGTAATGTGACATCTTTGACAACTCCAATCTTTTCTCCATTTATAATGATGCTGCTTATTAGTCCAGTTGTGAGAATTTTTGTTTTGTTTATGTGGAGGTGTAATCCATACAGAAAACTGTAGTTTTTGATCTACATCAGTACATGTTTCAAGTCATCTGCACTTTCAACAAGCACGATTGTATAATCTACATATCACAGGTTTTTAATGATTCTTCCTCCAATCCTGATGCTGTGCTCTTCTTCATATAGTCCAGCTTCTCCAATGATTTGCTCAGTATATAGATAAAATAAGTATGGTGAATGGATATAACCATGATGCACACCCTTCCTGATGTTAAACCATGCAGCATCCTCTTGTTCTGTTCAAATGACAATCTCTTGGTCTATGCATAATTGTTCTGGAATTCCCATTCTTCCCAATGTTATCCATAATTTGTTATGATTCTCTCACTCAAATGTCTTTACATAATCAATTAAACACAGGTGAACATCTTTCTGGTATTCTTTGCTTTCAGCCAAGATCCACCTGACATCAGCAATGATATGCCTCATTCAATATCCTTTTCTGAACGCAACTTGAATTTCTGGGAGTTCCCTATCAATGTACTGCTGAAGTTTTTGAATTATCTTCAGCAAAATTTTACTTGCATATGATATTAATATTGTTTGATAATTTCCACATTCTGTTGGATCATCTTTCTTTGGAGTGGGTACAAATATGGATCTCTTCCAGTTAGTGGGCCAGGTAGCTGGCTTCCAAAGTTCTTGGCATAGCTGAGTGAGTACCTCTAGTGTAGCAATATATCTAGTAAGATATATATATATATATATATATATATATATATTTGTTGTCACTGTTGTTGGGATTTTACTCAACAAAACATGCACCAATTCAACCACTTCTACATGTACAATTTAAGTGGCATTGATTACATCATTGAAGTTGTACATTTTCATTCTCCTTTTCTGAGTTGTTCCTCCCCATTCACATAAACTCATTGCCCTCCAAATCCCATGTAATCTTTCTAGTTGCTATTGTCATTTAGATCCTGTATAAATAGTTCTTAAAAGAGCATAATGCTCAAGGAAAACAATTTTTACTAGTTAAGCTAAAGTATTGTTTGATTTTAAGAAATTTCAGGGAACATTTTTGTTTAAAGTTTAGAAATTATCTTAGGACAATAGTTTCAGGTGTTCATCCACCCCCTATAGCTACAGAAAGTTTGGAGTCCCTGAGAATTTGAAATTCTATTTCCTCCTTTTGATTAGAAATCTTCTGTAGACTCTTTGATCAAAATGTTCAGTAATAGTAGCTGGGCACCAACCAGTTCTGGTCTCATGGTAATGGAGGCAGTTGTTCATTGAGGCAATTAACCACAAATTCCATATCTTCCTCATATTCCTGACTCTCCCTTTTCCTCTGTTGCTCCAGTTGAATAGAGCCTCAGGGATTTTTTGTGGTGAATAGATCTCTTTTCTATGGTATCTTTTTCTGAAAGCATTTAGACTCTAAATTTCCTAGTACTCCTAAATCAGTTGCCAGTATTCCATGTGCTTTCCATCTTCCAAAATTTATATGAAATATCTTACCATTTGTATTTTTCTATTCCTTCTGTCTTTGTGACATTCTGTAATTTATTTGTATATTCTCATTTTGTCTAGGTTTGTGGAAAGAGAAGTGCATAAATCCATATAGTTGATCCACCATGTTTAAATGTAACACAATTTCTCTTCTTAATTTGAATTTTTAGTATACGTCACCTAATTCATTTTCCAAGTGAATTTTATCAAACTCACCCTGCCCCTGAAAATCCCACTGAAATTTTCATACTAGGAAGATTATTAAGCTATTTTACTTTTCTTTTCAATCATACATTTGTGCTTGTTAGTTTCAATATCTTTTGTGTCTCCTGTAATATCCTTTTGCTTATAACCACAATTCTACAAAAATAACATGCATGTTATACATTTGGCAACCCAATCTTCCCACACAAAGAAGTATTTTCTTCTTAACTTTTTTTTATTATTTTTTGGATGAAAATTTACAGAGTAATTCATACACATTTCTTTTCATAGCATTGATTACAATCCCCATATGGTAATAGCACTTGTCCCATTTCTTCTCTGTGTTTAGCACTTCCCTTTGTCCTTCATTCATTTTCCGTAGTCCTTCATTCCTAATCCTTCCTGCCTTCTGGGTTTTACCCCTAGGCAAATAATGCCCTTTTGATCTGCTATGGTTGATTGTTCTAATGATTGTATACCTCTCCGGTGTTATGGTTCACCTTATATGCCTGTCTATTGTTTGTCAAGAGGGGTTAGTACAGTTCCAGGTTTGAAAGGTAACTACCTAAGAGCTATAGTCTCTGAGATTCCACCAGTCTGTGCCAGAACAGTAAGCCTGGTCTTTTCTATGATTTTGAGTTTTGTTCCACATTTTGTCCAACTCTATTCAGGATTTTATATTTTGATCCTTTTCAGAGAGGTCAGTAATGACAGCTGAGTAGTAGCTAGTTCTGTTCTCAGGGTAATAGTCAGTCAGTCCTTTGGAGTATTTATTTCCATGCATCTTTGATTTTCTTCATTTTTCTTTGGTCAAGACAATGAGAGACCAATATTTGCACCTTGGATGGCTGCTCACAAGCTTTCAAGACCTCATTGACTACTCATCAAAGTAGAATGCAGAACATTCTCTTTGTGGTTCCATGAAGTATTTTCATAAGCATAAGCATGCTATACTAATTTATGTTTATGTGTTGCTATAAAAATAAACATAGTGTCCCTATAAATATACCTCATGAAGGGCACAGTTCCCAAAAAGCACAGGTATAACACAGGTTTTATTTGAATACAAATATGATAATAATGATTATTTTTTATACTCTATTTGCCTTAAGATTCTTGGTTAAAATGTTTTTAATTTGACATTTTTTAATTCTACTCTTTAATTTCTTAATCCCTCCTTTAACCTTTTTAGTACCTTTCATTTCCTTAGGTTTTTATTTTTTTATTTTTTTTTCCTAACTTCCAGAGTTTAGTGTTAGCTCATTTAGTAAAAGTATTCAAAGTTCTAAATTTGCTTTGAACTACAACCTGGATAGTATCCTAGCTTCACATTAGAAACACACTCTCTCTCTCTCTCTCTCTTTTTTTTTTTTGTAAAAGATTAGGAACTGAACCCCAGCCTCAGGCCTATTAAACAATAAACCCTATGGGAGTGGCTCTTGCATCTTCTGTAATGGAAATAAAACAAAAATTCCACCTGTAATTTTTTTGTGTGTGTGCATCCAGAATGGAGGACTATTATTACTTATGTTGTGTACTGACTTCTTTGGCATTGTTTTACTTTAGATTTCCTTGCCCCAGGAATTATTTATGTGTGGATTTATATCACAAAGTGGTTGAGTTTTTCCTCTTTTTCTACTTAAAATTGTTTGTGTTCAAAGAATAGGATCTGTACAATTTCTGCTTTCTTGGATTGTATTGGAATTTTCTTTGTGCTTCAGAAATTATCAATTGCCTAATGTTCAATCAACACTGACAAGCTGCATTCTCTATTTCTAGAACAAGATATTCAATTGGTAGGGTTTTTTTTTAACAAAATATTGAAGTTTTAAAATCACCCAATAAATGTTTTCATTGATTATGTATTTGACTATTGCTTCTGGACAAATTAGTGTGTTTTCTTTCTAAAAATAGAGTGCTTAGACTATAGTTGTTTTCATTGTCTTTTATATGTATTATCTTCTCCCATTTTATTTTAAATCTTTATTTCTCTTAATACTGAGAAAATGCTTCAATTTTAATCTCTATGGCAGTTCTGTTTATTGTTTACTGCCTCCAGTTCGGACTTTTAGTTTTTCTGATGCATTTTCAATTTCCTTGTAATCTCACCCTAGCTCAGTCATCTCTCTTTTTACTCCATCTTATTGTGAATTTATCTCATCCTTTTCTGTTCTGATATAGCTTTCAAATTTTGATTCCTATGGGGTGGATTCTTGCATTATTTTACGAAATATTCAATAGGATGGTTTTGTGGATTCTACTGTAGACACTAAATACTGATCTTAAATTTTGTTCTAGTTTCAGTGATAAATCATTCTCATAAGTCTATTCCCTTAAACTTGTTATGGAGTTTGTTTGTTTATTCCCATGTTGATTATAAGACAGAATGATTATAAGGTATCATGTTTAACTTTTTCCACTTTGGTGCTGGTCAAATATTCTTCTAAGATCCACAACTGAACAGCAAGTTGAAGTGCACATGTCTCCATACAGTCCTAAGATTTTATCAGTATTTTATGTACCACCAAAAAATCAAACCAAATCCGCTGCCATGGAGTGGATTCTGACTCATAGAGACCCCTATAGTGTTTTCAAGGCCTTTATGGAAACACACTGCCTCATCTTTCTTTTGTGGAGCAGATGGTGTGTTCAAACTGCCAACATTTTTGTTAGTAGCTCAATGCCTTAACCACAGCACCACCAGAGCTCCTTTTACCTACCACAGTTCTGAAATTAAAGAGCATCTTCTACTCCATATTCCTGATATTTTGATACTCATAATATGAGGAAAACACAAAATATTTCAATCTATATTATGAACTGCTACCAGGATTCTTTCTGTCTCAACTCTCACTTAACATGTCTTGCTAATGGCACTTACCTGTCCAGTGAAAAATACATTGTTATTTTCAAAGAGTTGGAATTTCTGACTGATATAGAGAAGTGTTGATCCACTATTCATCTGCCAGTTTGTTGTACTGTGGTGGCTTGCAGGTTGCTGTGAGGGTGGAGACTATGCCCCTGGTATTTTAAATACCAGCATGTTCATCCTTGGTGGACAGGTTTCAGTTGAGTTTGCAGACAAAGACAAACTTGGAAAGAAGGAACCATCCAATTTTCAAAGCATTGGCCAGTGAAAACTTTATGAATAGCAGACTGTCTGATATATTACTGGAAAATTTTATTAATATCCCTGAAATATGTCTGATATAGTGCCAGAAGATGAGCACCTTAGGTCAGAAGGCACTCGAAATATGACAGGGGAAGGGCTGCCTCCTCAAAGTAGAGTAGACCTTAATGTCATGAATGGAGTAAAGCTTTTGGGACCTCCATTTGCTGATGGGGCACACCTCAAAATGTGAAGAAACAGCTTCAAACATTCATTAATAATTGGAACGTGGAATGTGTGAAGTATACATTCCTAAGTATACATAGGGAAATTGGAAGTTGTCAAAAATGAAATGGAATGCGTAAATATTGATATCCTCGGCATTAGTGAGCTGAAATGGACTAGTTTTGGACATTTTAAATTCAGACAACCATATGGTCTACTATGTGGGAATGAGAAATTGAAGAGGGATGCTGTGGCATTCATCATCGCAAAGAATCAAAGAATATTTCATGATCTATCCTGAAGTACAGTGCTGTCAGTGATAGGATAATAGTCATATGCCTACTATGAACACCAGTTAATACTATGATTATTCAAATTTATGTACCAACCACTAAAGCCAAAGACAAGGAAATTGAAGAATTTTTACCAACTTCTGCAGTCTGAAATTGACAAAATATGCAATCAAGATGCATTGATTATTACTGGTGATTGGAATGTGAAATTTGGAAACAAAGAAGAATCACCAGTAGCTGGAAAATATGGCCTTGGTGATAGAAATGACACTGGCGATCATATAATAGAATTTTGAAAATCCAATGACTAACTCATTGCAAATACCTATTTTCAGCAATATAAACAGAGGCTATAAATGTGGACTTTGCCAAATAGGATACACAGGAATCAGAATGACTACTTCTGTGGAAGGAGATGATGGAGAAGCTCAATATCATCAGTCAAAACAAGGCCAGGAGCTGACTGTGGAAGAGACCTTCAACTGCCTATATGCAAATTCAAGTTGAAGCTGAAGAAAATGAAAACAAGTCCACAAGAGCCAAAATTTGACCTTGATTATATTCCACATGAATTTAGAGACCATGTGAAGAATAGAATTGGTGTGTGGAACACCAATGACCTAAAACCAGAAGAATTGTGGGATGATATCAAGAACATCATCCATGAATAAAGAAAAAGGATATTAAAAAGAAAGGGAAGGAAGAAAAGATCAAAATGAATGTCACAAGAGACTGAAACTTGCTCTTGAATGGGGAGGGGAGCAGCTAAAGCAAATGGAAGAAATTAACAGGTAAAAGAGCTGAACAGAAGATTTCAAACAACAGCTCCAGAAGATAAATTCAATTATTATAATGAAATGTGAAATTATTATAATGAAATAACCTGGAGTTAGAAAAACAAAAGGGAAGGAAATGCTCTGCATTTCTCAAGCAGAAAGAACTGAAAAAAAAATTTCAAGCCTCAAATTGCAATATTGAAATTTTCTATGGATAAATTATTGAATGATGCAGTAAGCTTCAAAAGAAGATGGAAGGAATACATAAAGTCACTTTACAAAAAAGAATTGGGTCAATGTTCATCTATTTAAGTAGGTGGCATATGATCAATAATGAAGAAAGAAAGGGAAGCTCCACTGAAAGAACTGGTTTAAAACAAGGCTCCATGAATTGATGGAATACCCATTGAAATGTTTCCACAAATGGATACTGCACTGGAGGCATTTACTTGTCTATGCAAGAAATTTGGAAGACAGCTAAGTGTCTTTCATTTCAAAGAAAGGTGATCCAACAGAATGTGGAAATTATCAAACAATATCTTTAATGTCACATGAAAATAAAATTTTGTTGAAGATAACTTAGAAATGGTTGCAGCAGTATATTGACAGGGAACTCCCCAAAATGCAAGCTAGATTCAAAAAAGGACATGGAATGAGGGATATCATTGCTGATGTCAGATGGATCTTGGCTGAAAGCAAAGAATATCAGAAAGATATTTATTGTGTTTTATTGACTGTGCATTTGACTGTGTGGATCATAATGAATTATGGATAACATTGTGAAGAATGAGAACTCCAGAACACTTAATAGCACTCATGAGGAACCTGTACATAGACCAGGAGGATGTCATTCAAACAGAAAAAGGGAACACTGCATGGTTTAAAATCAAGAAGGGAGTGCATCAGGGTTGCATCACTGTACTTATTCAATAAGTATGCTGATCAAATAATCCAGGAAGCTTGACTATATGAAAAAGAACGTGGCATCAAGATTGGAGGAAGAATCATTAACAACCTGTTGTTCAAACAGAACAAGGGTATACTGCATAGTTTAAAATCAGGAAGGGTGTGCATTGGAATTGTATCCTGTCATTATATTTATTCAATCTGTATGCTGACCAAAGAGTCTGAGAAGCTGCACTATAAGAATAGGAACACAGTATCAGGATTGGAGGAAGATTCATTAACAACCTCCTATATGCAGATGACACAGCCTTGTGTGCTGAAAGTGAAGAGGACTTGAAGCTCTAACTGATGAAGATTAATAAATACAGTTTTCTGTATGGATTACACCTCAACATAAATAAAACAAAAATGCTCACAACTGGACCAATAAGCAGCATCATGACAAATGGAGAAAAGATTGAAGTTGTCAAATATTTCATATTGCTTGGATCCACAATCAACAGCAATGGAAGCAGCAGTCAAGAAATCAGACGACATATTGCACTGGGTAAATCTGCTGCAAAAGACCTCTTTATTTATTTATTTTTTTTTTTCATTTGGCTCAGACGGGGACATTTTATTTGGGATGCACACGACATCTTTTTGGTACTCCTTTGATTCTGGTATCAACATGATATTGTGCATTTTGTCTTTATTTGTGTGGAGGGAGAACCTGGAAAGCTGGTCTGACAGTCTATTTTGAAATGTAGTCCTCAGATTGGTTGCTTTCAAAAGCTCTGGGTTTTGTTTGGATGTGCTTATGCTGGTTCTTTTTGGCTTCAACTTGGCAACAGTTTTGGGTGACCGTTTCCCACCGGGCTTCTCATGCACCCTCTTCCTGTGTTTGATGATGTAATCGTTTCTAATGGCACCATAGTCACAATACGCACACTGATAGGGAAAGATGCCTGTGTGTTTCACCAAGTGCCTCTGAAACTCCCCCTTTGTGTAGGAAATGCAGCTGCAGTGAGAGCAGATGAATTTGATCTCTTCATGTTGAAGGGTGTGCTTTCTGTACTGCAGGGGGTCCTTGGTGGAAAACCGGCATTTATCACAATAGTGTTTGCCTGGCTTAAAGTTCCTTACCTTGAACTTGTTATTGATAGGGTTGGAGAAGACTTCA
>NW_006922617.1:407945-410951 GCF_000298275.1 Orycteropus afer afer
GATGATCTCTAAGCTCAGCCTGACACTGTGATCTTTAAGATCAGACTGGCACCCTAGGTCTAAGAATGCCACTGTCATCAACATGTCCATGTCAGCCGGTTTAAGCTGTGAGATGCTAAAACAGAAGGCAGAGCTGCAACCAGAAGCCAGGAAAAACACAAGCCCAAAGAATACAGAGGCTGAAGATTAAGGGCATCCGATCTACTGGTTCTCAAATCTAGAGGAAACTTGGCCTGACTTCTCCAATACACATTCCTGGGCTTCATCCCCAAGCTACTGAATCCATGTCTCTCTCAGAGGCGTTTGGTTTGTAAAAGATTTCAGGTAATTTTGATGAAATCAGTATCAGATGTCACTGCTTGAAGCTTCCAGCAGTGTTTAAGCCCACAAAACATCTTTGTCAACAGATCAGGCCACACATGCTCTACCTGGCACAGCTTGCTTCCAAGAGCTTCAATATCACACTTCGTACATTACCCTAGGAAACTGTACAATAAAGCACATGAAGCGATTCCTCTATTTTAAGAATCACCCAAGTCAGGATTCCGTTTGCACATGCTCAGTTCTCCAGCACCTTCCCAGACTGTTCAACAATCAGAGGGCCATTCTGCCATTGTCTTCCCAAGAACTTGAAAACTCGGAGGGTGTCATTCTTTCCCCGCTGAAGACCTCACACCTAGGATGGCCTGGACAACTGTGTGTTCAGTCTGCAACAGCAGGGTCTGTTCTTCCAAACTCAAAAAGCCTCAGTTTTGCGCCTTTGCACTTGACCTCTACCTCTTTCTTCCAGGTAACCTATCAGGCTCTTGTAGATTACTGGAAACAACAATGTTGCCGGCACAGTGCCTGGCAGGGTGAGTAAGTGGGCATGCCGCTGGCCTGGCCACCATCTTTCAGGAATGTCATGGGGGAAGGTGGGAAGTCTACAGGTGGTTTCAGTGAAGTGGCCAATGCCACAGCAGGGACATGATCATGACATTTGCTCAGTTCCTGATGGCTCTTGTCAATCCTGGAGCACCTTGGTCTGAGTCACTTGTTGGGGGTGCTTACAGAAGCAGGTTTCTACAGGACCTCCTCAAAGCCAGCCTTGAGTTTTCTGCCCCTTCCCCAGTCAAACCCTTTTAACTCCTTCCCAGACAGCAGGTCGGGAGAAGGGACATTGCTTGTCGAAGGTCACAGTCGGGGAGGGGCAGTATCTGGGGTCTAATCTGTCTCCTGGTCACCGATTACAGTTCAAACATGTACACTGAAACAGATCGTGTGCGACAGGCGTGTGCAACCTATCACCATCACAGGAAGGGCATGGAGTATCCCTTCATGGGCTACTGGTAAGTACCTCTTGGGTCCTCGCAGTAAACTGGTCACAGAGAAGCCACTGAAGCCTTGCTCGTCCGCATTCCTACTCCTCCCCTCACCTGACTGCAGAGGTGGGGCAGGGCAAGCTCAGGATGCCAGGGTGGGAAGCTGCAAACCAGAGTCACTCGGTCAGGAAATGCTGCCGCTTCACGTTGGTGCTCACTTCCTCCCTGGAGCTGGTGAGATGTGGATGGGACTCAACAGGGTGGCAAGGCTCTTCCTTTCCTCCCAGGCCTCTCTTCTCAGGCACGAGTCCTGTTTGGCCTCACAGCCTCTGGCCCTGGCCATAGCCTCCTATGCTCAGCACCCTGGGTGTCAGCTGTCAGACACTGCACAAAGAGCCCGCCGGCCGGTCCCGGCAACAGCACGTCTACACCGCCAGCCACAGCCATGCCCCGCCGCCGCCGCGCCCGCTGTAGGTCCAAAAGACCTTATTAAAGTGCTGAAGAATGAAGATGCCTCTTTGAAGACTAAGTTGCGCTTAACCCAAGCCATGGTATTTTCAATAGCCCCATAAACACGTGAAAGCTGGGCAATAAATGAAGAAAGTTGAAGAAGAGTTGATGCTTTTGAGTTGTGGTGCTGGCAAAGAATACTGAAAGTGCCAGAAGAACAAGCTAATCTGTCCTGGAAAAAGTGCAGCTGGAATGCTCCTTAGAAGCAAGAATGGCCAGACTTCAACTCACCTACTTTGGTCATGTTGTCAGAAGGGGTCATGTCAGAAGGTATGCTTGGTAAAATAGAGGGTCAGTGAATAAAGGGGAAGACCCTCAACAAGATGGATTGACACAGTGGCTGCAACAATGGGCTCAAATATACCAAGGATTATGAGGATGGCACAAGACCTGGCAGTATTTCATTCTGTTGTACATAGGGTTGTTATGAGTCTGAGTCATCTCAACAGCACCTCAGAACAACAACAATAGCACAGTTAAGTATTGATATAGACACAGAGGATAGGAAAAATTGCCCTCTGGCTACATTAATATGCAGCATTTATGTAATAGAGTGACAGCTGCCTGGTTTTCACCTTCTGGTTCAATCTTCTGCTTCTGAACCAGAGGATAACTACTTATATGTAGGCTTCCTCCAGTTTCAATTGCATAGTACTGGTGGGCTGTCAAATCTGTTTAGCCATCTATTGAACTTTATTATAATTTCTTCACAGATGCTAGCAATCTATACTAGTTTTTGGAGCTCTTATACATTAAATATCTCCTGAGTCTGTCCATTTTACTCTATTTCTACTTCACCTTCTAAGCCTCAATTACCATCAACTCTTTATAGTTAGTCTATAACTACCACAGTAGCCTCCTGGATGCTATACCTCCATCTGTTCTGTCCCAGCAGTTGTACTATCACCACATGCAACCAGAGGATCTTTGAAAGATACAAAAATGATCTTTCTTCTCCCATTATTCATCTCTCCACCTCACCTGGTTTAAAGAAATAGAAACAATATAAATGCCCATCAACAGATGATGTTGTTGTTGTTGTTAAGTGCCGTTGAGTCGTTTCCGACTCATAGCGACCCCATGCACAGCAGAACGAACCACTGCCCGATCCCGCGCCAGCCCCACAATCCCTGCTATACTTGAGCCCATCAACGCAGCCACTGTATCAATCCATCTCCTTGAAGGCCTCCCCCTC
>NW_006922617.1:412277-413121 GCF_000298275.1 Orycteropus afer afer
CACTAGTGACTGGGTTTTACCCCTTTCTTCTGCTCTTCTGGCCTGCTACTCTGTGCTATGCCTGTGCTTACCTTGCTCCCGGAGACCCGGTCCCTCTCGGGAGGGTAACAAGGAAAGTGATCAGTGCAGATCAGTGAGTAAGCACCAGCCCGCCCATGCTTACCTTGCTCCCGGAGACCCGGTCCCTCTCGGGAGGATAACAAGGGAGCCGTCTGAGCACTAGTGACTGGGTTTTACTTCAAGAGATGATTGGATAATCAAATTATGGTACAGTCACACAATGGAATACTGGATCAAGCAGCCATGAGACATCAAAGGTGTAGCATTCACATAGAGGGAAACCTGGGCAGACAGGAATGCATAGATGAGAGGGATGACCACGGGGAGGAGAATTTCTTATGATTGGGGATGGTAATCAGGACCATAAAACCAGATGTGCATGAATTGTGCTGTGATGAACATGGGTGTGCATATGTCTGTTTCTGTCCTGTCTCTCACCTCTTTCAGATATATTCCTAGTAATGAAATTGCTGAATCAAATGGCATTTCTATTTTCAGTTTTTTAAGGAAACTCCATACAATTTTCCACAATGGCTGTACCATTTTGCAGTCCCACCAGCAGTGTATGAGAGCTCCAATCTCTCTGCAGGCTCACCAGCATTTCTTATTTTCTGTCTTGTTGAACTTGGCTATTATTGCTGGGGTGAGATGGTATCTCATTGTTGTTTTGGTTTGCGTCTCTCTGATGGTCAGCCCAGGGTTACAGGTGAGGAGAGACAACTCAGGGACACCCAAAGTAGCAGGCTGGAAGAGCAGGAGAAAGGGGATTAAAAGCCAGGAAGCC
>NW_006922618.1:0-1013 GCF_000298275.1 Orycteropus afer afer
GAATCTGGAAAAACATTCATGGGTCATTTATCATTTAAGAATCATATCAGATCTCACTATACAAACTTTACCAGTGTAAGGAATGTGGAGAAGCCTATAGTTTTCCCTCTTGCCTAAAACTTAGTCTTAGAGAAAAACTTTGTGAATTTGAGGATTGTGGGAAACCTTGTAATTGTTCCTCACCTCTTCCTAAACATATAAAAAGTCACAGTGGACATAGGCATTATGAGTATAAGGAATGTGGGAAAGGCTTTAGTTATTTCTCAGAGCTCACTAGACATATAGTAACTCAGAGTGGAGACACCTTATGCATTTAAGGGATGCGGGAAAGCCTTTTGTAACATTTCACTCTCACTAATCTATGAACTCACAGTGGATAGAGGCCTTATGAATGTAAGGAATGTGGAAAAGCCTTTAGTTTGGTTTCATCCATCAATATACATCTGAGAAGTCATAGTGGAGAGAGACCTTAGGAATGCAAGGAATGTGGGAAAGCCTTTATTCATTCCTCACAACTTGCTGACCTTCTAAGAACTCACAGTGGAAAGAGGCCTTATGAATGTAAGGAATGTGGGAAAGCCTTTAGTCTGGCTTCATCCCTCAGTATACATCTAAGAACTCATAGTGGAGAGAGAATTTTTAAATCAAGAAATGTAGGAAAGCCTTTATTCAGTCCTCAAAACTCATTGACCATATAAGAACTCACAGTGGAGAGAGACCTTATGAATGTAAGGAATGTGATAAGGCTGTTAGTCAGTCCTCATATTTCGGCAGTCATTTAAGAACTCAAATTGGAGAGAGGCATTATGAATTTAAAGAACATGGGAAAGCATTTAGTTATTTCTCAGAGCTTTGTTGTTGTTGTTGTTAGGTGCCATCGAGTCATTTCTGACTCATAGCAACCTCATGCACAGCAGAACAAAACACCACCCGATCCCACTCCAGCTCCATGATCCTTGCTATACTTGAGCTCATTGTCACAACCACCAGGTCAGTCCATGTCATTGAAGGCC
>NW_006922618.1:2108-3604 GCF_000298275.1 Orycteropus afer afer
AACATAGAAGAACTCACAGTGGAGAGAGGCCTTATTAACGTAATAAATGTGGGAAAGCCTTCCATAGAGTTTCATTTCTCACTAGACATCTAAGAACTCACAGTGGAGCAAGCCCTTATGAATGTAAGGAATTGGGAGGAGGGAATTTCATAGAGTTTCATTCTTCACTAGACATCTGAGAACTCACAGTGGAGAGAAGCCTTGTGAGTGTAAAGAATGTGGGAAAGCTCTTAGTTCTCCCTCATCCCTCTCTCGATATATAAGAACTCACAACAGAGAAAGGCCTTATGTGGGAAAACCTTTATTTAGTCAAGTTTCATCCCTCACCGCACAAATAAGAAATCACAATGGTGAGAAAGCTTTTAGTCCTATTTATTCCCTCACTACACATCTAAGAATTCACAGTGGAGAGAAGCCTTATGAATGTAAGCAATGTGGGAAAGGCTTTATTCCCCAAATCTCACTGACCATATAAGAGCTCACAGTGGAGAGAGGCCTCATGAATGTAAAGAATGTGGGAATGCCTTCTGTAGAGTTTCATTTCTCACTAGACATCTAAGAACTCACAGTGGAGCAAGCTCTTATGAATGTAAGGAACTGGGGGTGGGGTGGTATTTCATAGAGTTTCCTTCTTCACTAGACATCTGAGGACTCACAGTGGAGAGAAGCCTTATGAGTGTAAATAATGTGGCAAAGCTCTTAGTTCTTCCTCATCCCTCTCTCGATATCTAAGAACTCACAATGGAGAAAGGCCTTATGAATGTAAGGAATGTGAGAAAGCTTTTAGTCATGTTTCATCCCTCACTACACATCTAAGAATTCACAGTGGTGAGAAACCTTTCGCATGTAAGCAGTGTGGGAAAGTCTTTAGTCAGTCCACACATCTTGCTGACCATATAAGAATTCACAGTGGAGAGAGGCCTTATGAATGTAAGGAACATGCGAAAGCCTTTTGTAAAGTTTCATCCCTTAGTAGACATCTAAGAACTCACAGTGAAGAGATCTTATGAACATAAGGAATATGGGAAAGCCTTTAGTTAGTCCACAAATCTCACTGACCATATAAGAACTCACAGTGGAGAGAAGCCTTATGAATGTAAGGGAGGTGTGAAAGCCTTTTGTAAAGTTTCACTGCTCACTAGACATCTAAGAACTCACAGTGGAGAGAGACCTGGTGCACCTCTTTCGTTCTTTCTCTACCTTTTGAAAACATTAGAAAATTCACTGGAAAAAACATAATTTATGTATAAGGTTCAAAACCCTGAACATGTAGCATATGAATCATGACATGTAAAGGATGTGTTATGTGAGAAATTTTTTTTGCTTATTCCTCCATAGTTTCTAAGTTGTGAACATTGACACATGCTTGAAAGTCTTCCCTATGGGTCTCTCCTCGTCAAGAGCAAAGAAAGAAGAAAACCAAAATTAATGGAAACAATCAGTCCTAGCGACTGGTACACCATCTGATCTGCAACCTATACAACTATGAGACCAGA
>NW_006922618.1:4329-9332 GCF_000298275.1 Orycteropus afer afer
GTCAAGTGCCTTAGCCACTATGCTACCAGAGCTCCTATTGGATATATAAGAAGTCATATTTGAGAAAAAGTCACATGTATTTAAGGAGCATGGAAACATCTACAAATCTTCTGGAATTCTTGCAAATGTGATATATTACAGTATGGATTGATTCTATGAATGTAAAAGACAAGGGAAACATTCAGTATCCCTTCTGTTCTGGTTACCTAGTGCTGCTCTGACAGGAATACACCAAAAATGGGATGCCCTTAACAAACAGGAGTTTATTCTTACAATTTGGAGGCTTTAAGTCCAAGTTCAAAGTGCCAGGCTCTAGGGGCTGGGTTAAAGCCCCTCAGTCTTAGGCTTCCTCTCTGCCTCCAGCTCCCGGCCCACTGAAGCTAGAAGCGTTTCTTCACTCAGACAGCTGCTGGCTGCTGAGGCTGACAAGCCCAAGGTTGACAAATAAAATGGCACAGTCCCAATGTTACCAAACCACATGGCAGGCCATTAATTCAAGTCCATCATAAGTCCCAAGGTCGGCAGAGCATGGCAGGCTGCTGAGCAACAGCACGGCTACATGCAGGGTCCAAGCGTGCCATAGGCTAGAGACCATTCCCAAAGCTGCTTCTTATATACAGGAAGCAGACCACATACCCAAAGCAGCTACTCAGTTCATCCACATTATGAAGTGTTTTCTGCTTTTTCCTTATTCTTTATTGTTGTGTAATATTCCATTGTGTGTATGCACCGTGTTTGATTATCCATTCATTCTTTGATGTGCAGTTAGGTTGTTTCCATCTCTTTGCTATTGTGAATAGTACTGCAGTGAATTTGGTTGTACATATAGCTATTTATTTCCTGGTTCTCACTTTTTTAGGATATACACCTGGTAATGAGATTGCTCAATCAAATGATATTTCTATTCCCACCTTTTTAAGGAAGTACCATACTGTTTTCCACAGTGGTTGTACCAGTTTACAACCCCACCTACAGTGTATGCAAGTCCCAATCTCCACATCCTCACCAGTGTTTGTTATTTTGTCATGTGGAACTTTGCTATTATTGCTGGGATGAAATGATATGTCATTGTTGTTTTTATTTTGCATTTCTATAATGGCTATGAATTACCAGCATTTATTCATGTGTTTGTTGGCCTCCTGGATATCCTTTTTGGTGAAGTGTCTTTTCAAGTCTTATGCTCAATTTTAAATTGGATTGTTTGTCATTTTGATGTTGAGATGTTGGAGTTTTCTATAAATTTTAGGGATAAGTCCCCTGTCAGATATGCCATTGCTAAATATTTTTTCCCAGTCTGTAGGTTCTCTTTTCACTCATTTGGAGAAGTCTTTTGATACTTACAGAATGTAATTTTTAGAAGGTCCCAATCATCTAGTTTATCTTCTGCTGTTTGTTCATTTTCACATATGTTTGATTATTTCTTTATACCATAAATTAAACCCCCTAAGTTTGCCCCATAGGAGCTCTGGTGGCATAGTGCCTAAAGCATTTGACTGCAAACAAGAAGGCTGGTGGTTCACACCCACTAGCCACTCCTTGAAAGGAAGATAAGGAAGATTGGGCAATCTACTTCCATAGAGCTATGTCTCAGAAACCCAAGGAGGAGTTGCTATGAGTCAAATCAACTCAAATGCAGTGAGTTTGGTTTGGTGTTTTTTTTTTTTTTTTTTTTTTTTTAAGTTTGCCCCTATTTTTCTTTGATGAACTTTATACTTTAAGTTTTATGTTTAAATCTTTGACACATCTTCAGTTCGTTTTTGTGTATGGTGTGAGGTATGTATCTCATTTTATTTTTCTCTAAAGGGATATCCAATTTTGCCAGCACCATTTGTTCAAGAGACTATCTCTTCCCTATTTAATGGATTTTGGCCCTTTGTCAAAGATCAGCTGACCATAGGTGGATAGACCTATTTCTGGGTTCTCAGTTCTGTTCCACTTGTCTATACGTCTGTCATTATACCAATACCAGGATGTTTTCACTACTGTGGCTGTATAGTAGCTTTGAGATCTGAGAATGTGAGACCTCTTACTTTGTTTTTCTTCAGTAGTGCTTTGCTTATCTAAGGTCTCTCCTTTTCATATAAAATCAGTGATTTTTTTAAAAACATCCTTAAAGAATGCTGATGAAATGTCGGCCAGGATTACATTGAATCTACAGATTGCTTTGGGTAGTATTGACATATTCACAATATTCAATCTTCCTATCCATGAATATGGTATTTTCTTTCATTTATGTAGTTGTCTTATAGCTCTTATAGTAGTGTTTTGTAGTTTTCTTTGTATAGGTCTTTTGTGTGCCTCCTAAGGTTTGTTTCCAATATTTTATCTTTTTGGTAGCTCTTTTAAATGGCACTGTTTCCTCATTTCCAGAAATCTCTTTGTTGGTGTAGAGGAATCCAACAGATTTTTGTATGTTGATCTTTCTGCCACTTTGTTGAATCTTTCAATTAGTTCCAGTAATAGTCTTCCTGAATCTCTGGGATTTTCTATGTATAAGATCATATCATCAGAAAATAGAGATAGTTTTACTTTTTCCTTACCAATTTGAATGACTTTTAATTGCTTTTCTTGTCTTCTTGCACTAACTAGGGTTTCCAATACAATGTTGAATAGAAGTGATAGAAGGCATCCTTGTCTGATTTCCATTTGCAAGGGGAATGCTTTCAGTGTCCAGAGTCTCTCCATTGTGAATAATGTTGACTGTTGGTTTTGCATATATAACCTTTATTATAATGTTGAGGAATTTTCCTCTATTTCTATTTTTATGAAAGTTTTTTTTTTTTTTTTTTTTAAATCAGGAATGGGTGTTAGCTTTTGTCCAATGTCTTTTCTGCATTGATATGATCATGTGGTTCTTTTTCCTTTATTTTACTTATGTGATGGATTGTGTGGGGAGATCTGGTGGCATAGTGCCTAAGGCATTTGACTGCTAACCACAAGGCTGGTGGTTCAAACCCACCAGCCACTCCTTGGAAGGAAGGTTGGGCAATCTATTTCCATGGTGATACCACCTCGGAAACCCAAGGAAGGGCTGCTAGGAGTTGGATCCAACTCAACGACAATGAGGTTTTTTTTTTTTTGATGGATTATGTTGGTTGTTGATAGAAGTTCTGTACCTGCACTGTTTATTCCCTCTTTTTGGTCTGTAATGGTCTCATTTATCAATTGATGTCTCTGGTTCTCTGTTTACAGTTTTGTAAGTTTATTTTACTTTGGATACTAATGTATCTGGGTTGGTTTCTGGGTTATGTCATCATTTGTAGTAATCATCAGTTGTCTGCTTTTGTTGGTTCTTTGTCTGAAAGACTCCCTTTAGTATCTCCTGTACAGTTGGCCTGGTTTCAACAAATTCCCTTAATTTCTGTTTATGTGGATATTTCCTAATTTAACCATCATATTTGAGGAACTGCTAACCAGAATGCTGGCAGTTCAAACCCACCAGCCATTCCTCAGAAGAAAGGTTGAGCAATCTACTTCTGTAGTGATACTGATTCAGAAACCCAAGCAGGGGTCACTATGTGTCAGGTCCAACTCAACAGCACATAACAACAACATTATTTGAGGAACATTTTTGCTGGGTATGTAATTCTTGATAGGCATTTTTTTTCTTTTAGGGTTTTATAATTGCTATCCCATTGTCTTCTCCCTTGCATGTTTTCTGCTGAGAAATAAGAGCTTAGTCATCTTGGTTGCTCTTTGTAGGTAACTTTTCATTTTTCCCATGCTGCTGTCAGGATTCTTTATCTTTGGCTTTGGAAAGTTTGATTGTTACATGTCTTCATAATTTTCTTTTGGGGTCTGTCCTGTCTATGGGTCATTGAACTTCTTGAATTGATATATTCTCATCTTCCATTGTATTAGAGAAATTCCTCCCAACAAATCTTCAACAATTTTTTCTGTGGTTTTATTTGTCTCTTCCTGTTCTGGAATTCTGGTCACACAGAAGTTATTCCTCTTGATGGTGTCCCACATGAATCTTAGATTTTCTTCATTTAGTTTTGATCTCTTTTGATTGATCCCTTACAAACTAGTATTGAGAGATTTGTCTTCAATCTCACTAATTCTGTCTTCCATTGATTCAATTCTATTCCTTTGTCCTTTTAATGTGTAATCTCTTTCTGCAGCCTTAGTATTAATCTTTTCAATGTCTCTTTGTTCCTTTTGTATGCTTTCTATTTATTTATTTAGTCAGTTTGTTCTTGTATTGTTCTCTTAAATTTTTCTAGAGCTTTGTCTGTGTTTTCCCTAATTTTTTCAGTGTTTCTCTTGATCTGCCTCTCTATCCATTGAAGCTACCTAAATATCAGTCTTTTGAATTATCCTACAGTTCCTATGCCATTTCTTCCTCAGGGAGTTTTTCTAGCTCTGTATCCCAGTTCCTTGTTTCTATTTCTTTATCTTGTTTCTTTGTGTGAAGTGGAATGGTCAGTTATCTCTGAGACATTGTGATGTTGTTGTCTATATATTAATCAGTGGTTGTAAGTTGGTGTGATATGCCCAGTTTGTTTATTTTGATATATCTCAATGAACAGGGTTGGTGTGTTCCTCTGCTTGGTAGTTTGGCAGCACTTAGGCATTGAGCACTTGTCATGAGAGGGTTAGCGTATGTACACAGATCTCTGTTAACTGTTCATGTAGAGCAGTAGAGGGTGAGTTGGGCTGGTATTGGCTGCTATCTACTGTTGATCAGTTGGTGCAGAAGCAGGTGGTGACCCTCACCAAGTGGATGGAGAGCTGCATGAGGTGTAGGTGTGGTTGGGTCGTGTGGGCATGGTTCCTGGCTCCCTTCTGGTTTGACAGGAAAACAAAACACACACACACACACACACACACACAATAGAACAAAGACAAATCACAAACCACATAAATGAGAAAAAAGGCAAATAAAAGAAAAAACAATAAAATAACAATTAAAAAGAAAAAAGTAGAAGGACAAAGGATAAGAAACAAAAATAATATCTGAGGATGGAGAACTAAGAGAGCAAGAGAATAAGATTAATAAA
>NW_006922618.1:9985-11389 GCF_000298275.1 Orycteropus afer afer
CCAGCCACTCCATGGCAGAGAGACTGGGCAATCTACTTCTGTAAAGATTTACTACCTTGGAAACCCAAAGAGGGTCACTATGAGTCAGAATCAACTCAATGACAGTGAGTTTGGTGTTTTTTGTTTGTTTGTTTGTTTTGTTTTTAATTTTAAGTCAAATCCCTTAACCACCATACCACCAGAACTTGGAATTACAACCCATTGGTTTCTTATGAGGTCACTTCAAGAAATGGACCGATCATGATTGGGGATAATTCACAATGCTTTTCTCACTTTTTGGTTTCAAGAATCCTTTACTCAGTTTTGTATAAAAACCAGATTTAAAGAACAAGTTATTTTACTTGAAGCAAGAGTATTAATTAATAAAAAAGACCACTAAAGTTGTATTGAAAACTAATGTGATTGACATCAGTAAAATATATTTCCTCCTGGTGGTATTTAAAATAGAAATTGAGTAGTGCCTAAGGCACTTGACTGCTAACCAGAAAGCTGGTGGTTTCAAACGCACCAGCCACTCCTTGGAAGGAAGATGGGGCAATCTACTTCCATAGTGATACTGCCTTGGAAACCCAAGGAGGGGTCGCTATGAGTCGAGTCTGACTCAAGGGCACATAACAACAACAAGAAGAGGAGATGTTTACTATAGAACTTTCATGTAAATAGGAAGTAGCATGGTTTTCACTAAACTGAGCATGTGCGTTGCTGCCCATGACCTAAATTCTCCAGGTATATAATTTCTCTTTTCTGCCTAGCGCCTCTTCTGGATTTGTTCTAGCAAAACCCCATGGGGGTAATTTGGAGCACATACCACTCCCATATCAAATTGTCTTAAGTTTCCTATGGCTACTGTGTGGTAATGAAAAACAATTTTGGCCTTTATCTTTGGTTTCTCAATTACTCTAGGAGTGATTGAGGTATCTTTACCTGAAACATGTAGACCACACCTGAGGGTTTGTGCTAAAGAAAGGAGGCTGGAAGACCAGAAAACACTCACCTGATAGGCTGATGTCTAAACTCAGTAGGCATGACAGCCTGTCATACATATGCAGTGAGGACTCTATCACTACTGGCTGATAAAGCCCTGAATAGAGAGGCTAAGAGAGCTTCCTGGTTAGTAAAGGAACAATGATGCACCCTTTTTGAGACCTGAGCACTTTGCATAGGGAACCCTATCAGATTTTACCCATGTGTCTCTTTCTCTTGACAATTCTGATTTTTATCCTTTTGTTATCAAAACTATAGTATTTTCTGTGAGTTCTGTACATCGTTCCAGTGAATTATCAAACCCAAAGGAGTGGAGGGAGCAAGAGGTAAAAGTGAAGAAGCCCAGGGGAGGCCTATGAGCTTGCAGCTGGCATTCTACAAGCATAATGGGAAGGCTTCGAATCTATAGCCAGCTTGTTA
>NW_006922618.1:41063-42270 GCF_000298275.1 Orycteropus afer afer
ACTCCAATGCCTCAACAGCAAAGGAATTAACAATCCAATTGAAAAATGGGCAGAAGACATGAATAGACACTTCACCAAGGAGGATATTCAGGTAGTCAGCTAATACATGAAGAGATGCTCACAATCATTGGCCATCAGAGATGCAAATCAAAATAACAATGAGATACCATCTTACCCCAGCACTGATGGCAAGGTTCAATGAGACAGAAAATAACAAATGCTGGTGGAGATATGGAAAGATTGGGACTCTCATACACTGCTGGTGGGACTATGAAGGGATATAACCACTGTGGAAAGCAATATGGTGATTCCTTAGAAAGTTGAACTTGGAGATACCATTTGACCCAGCAATCCCATTACTAGGTATATATCCTAGAGAGGTGAGAACCAGGACAGGAACAGATATATGCACACCCATGTTTATCACAGCACTATTTATAATAGCAAAAACATGGAAACAATCTATGTGCCCATCAGCGGAAGAATGGATGACCAAACTATGGTACATACACATAATGGAATGCTATGCAGCACTAAAGAATAAGCTAGAATCTGCAAAACACCGCATAATATGGATGAACTTGGAGGACATTATGCTAAGTGCCATAAGTCAATCACAGAAGGACAAATATAGTATTAGTTTGTTGTTGTGGAGGGTCAAGGAAAGGTTTATATATGGAGGGAAACTTTCTTTGTTGGTTGCCAGGGGTGGGAGGGAAATGGAGGGAACACTGAAAAAAAAATGCATTGACCCATGTCACTTTAGTTTTGTGTATTTCACTGTACATACATTGTATTTCAATAAAATGTATTAAAAGAAAAGAAAAAGAAAATACCATGGACTGCCAGAAGAACAGGTAAATCTGTCTTGAAAGAAGTACAGCCGGAATGCCCTTAGAAGCCAGAATGGCCAGACTTCACCTCCCGTCCTTTGGTCATGTTGTCAGAAGGGACTAGTCCCTGGAGAAGGCTATCATGCTTGGGGGAGTCGAGGAAAGGAGAAGAACCTGAACAAGATGGATTGACACAGTGGCTGCACCGGTGGGCTCAAGCATGGCAACAATTGTGAGGATGGATGGCCCCGGACCATGCAGTGTTTTGTTCTGAACATAGGGTCTCTGTGAGTTGGAACTTATCAATGGCACCTATCAACAACAGCATTTACTCTGTCTGTATAAAAGAAAATGCTCTCCCCTTAACTTTTTGA
>NW_006922618.1:42599-52677 GCF_000298275.1 Orycteropus afer afer
AGTGACTAAATCAGAATCCCTGGGTGATAGGATCCAGGTGTCCCTATTTACAAGCACCTTGGGTGGTTAAGATGAACCCCCCATCCTTTGGGAAGCTCTGGACAAAGGGATCTCCCACAATAGCACATGAGAGAACAGACCAGAAAACCTTGCCAGCATTTGATAGCCTCCAAGTTGCACGTTTAGCCTCCTCTGGGAGCCATCACTCTTCCTACATCTCCCTTCAACATCTGGAACTTCCCTTGACCTCTAGCAGTGACTCCCTCCTCCCTCCAGCCAAGCTGCCTCCCTGACAGGGAAGCCCCTTTATAACTCATCTGCTGCAGGGCTGTACCCCCACCCATTGCTGCCTCACCTGATGGTTGTGATCTGGCCCAGGTTGAGCTCGTAGTTGTTGACCTGGGCAATGAAGATGGCGGCCAGGGCCTCGTAGAGGGCGGTGCCATCCATGTTCACAGTGGCCCCCACAGGCAGCACAAACCTTGTGATGCGGCGGTCCACACCCAGGCCCTCCTCCAGGCAGCGAAAGGTGATAGGTAGTGTCGCCGAGCTGGGGGAGAAAGCCCCAGGACTGAGACCAGGGAGTGTCAGGGCAGGGCTAGGGCAGCCTTAGGGCAAATGAGGGGGGAATGTGTGATTTAGGGCACAGGAAGGTGGGAAGGGGCATCACATTTCAAGACAGAACCGTGGCAGGGGGGGGATTCCTCATGACCAGGCACACCCAGCAATGGGGATCCCCCAGGCTGGAGGTCTCTCCACCCACTTAAAGCCAATTACTAGAAAACAGTCATGCCACTAGTTCACACTGACTTTCTACTCTTGGAAAAGATGAAGGGTGTCCTAATCTCCCACCCCTTGAGGCTAAGAGAGAGGTGGTATAGAAGAGCCCTACTTGCTACTCCTGATGTCACTGCAGCAACCTGTTACACTAACCTTCTCAGCCTCTGTCTCCACCAATTCCCAGGGGGGAGGAGTGACCTAATTGATTGCTGAGTTTAGTGGGCATCTCTTTGGGAGTCAGCCTGGCCACAAGACATGTTTTCTGATCAGCTTCATGCCATGGAGTGAGATGCCTGGACCCACAGAGAGGATCTTGCTACATGCAGCTCTGCCATGATCATACAACTTTGACTCTGGAGTGCAGAGGTATCAATCTGACTTGGCCACATCAAAAGGAAAGCTGTCCAATCAGCATTATAAGTAGTCAGAGGATATTTTTTCTCCATCTGCTTGGCCCTTGTGATACCTCTCAAATTATTTTGAATTTGGATGAGGAAAGGAATGCCCTTTACTGACCCCCTAAAATTACAAAAAAGGAGAAGACAAAGGGGATGCCAGAGATCATCTCAAGGAGGAAAGGAGAACTTCTGGGCTAGAACTTGAGAACACGGGGCTTTGTGGAACCTTTGTTCTAACCTCAAACCTTGGACCTGGTTCTCCTCCATATAAAATGGGGAAACAGGAAGAAGAATCAGGGCCAGGAGAGTCAGCCTCGGACAAAGACCAGCCCCCTGGAGAATTTTCAGGAGCCCCTGGCATTACTGCGCAACTCAGAAGAGATGTCTGTGGTGGAAGTAAGGGAAGGACTCCTAGGAGAGCCCAGGAAAGACCAGGAATAACCCAGGGAGGGCATTAGTGATGGTAAATAGGGTCATACCTGGAAGACGTGCCCATGGCAGTGATGAGTGCCTGCAGCAAGCCCCCAATGAAGGGGAAGGGATTCCGGTGGGTGATGAGGAAGTAGATGAGGGGGAGGACACCACCAGCATGGAGGAATAAGCCTACGATGACCGTCAGGGTGTACATGCCCAGCTGACCCCCCAGGACAGCCATGTCTTCCATCTCCAGGATCTTCCCAGCAATCAGGAAGAGGATGCCCACAGGTGCATACCTGGACCAAGCCAGACACCTGGTAAGGCTCCCTCCTGACCCCCCTACAGGAGGAGGTGGCAACCTCAAATTTGTGCATCACACTTGCCCATGTGGAGCCCTAGAGCCAGGCAATGCCCCACATACCAGCCCTCTACTCCACCCTAGCCTTTCCCACACATTAATAAATGGGCTGGAATCCACAAATGCATCCCACCTCCAACTCCTGCCACTCACCCACAGCTTCACCCAGAACAGAATAGTTCCTACAGTTTCAGACTGACTGTGTGTCTCTCCCTCTTCTACTCCTCCATTTGAGTACCTTCCCCCAAATAATCATTCTCTTCAGGACCGCTTGCTAGACAGACATTGGCCATTTATCATTTATGGCCTTCTAACTTCCCTTATGCACTGCCTTCAACTCTTTGCCCCACATTTGTGACTTTTATGCTCCTTTTCTCTTTCTTATAAGCTCATGTCCTTCCTCACTCACCATACCTCAGCTGTTTCATCTGGATTTCCCACTGGCATCTCAAGCAACCCACCCTAAATCAGAATCATTTATTTATTCCTTCATTCAACAGATATTTATTGAGCACCTATTATGTTCCAGGCACATGGTCCCTGCCCTCATGGAGCTTACATTCTAGTAGAAGATACAGGTGGGAAATATAGGAACATATCATTAAGAACTTTAGCTGGTGTTAACTGCTGTGATGGTTGCATGAGTGGGTGAGGCTACTTCAGAGTAGCTGAGCCTCTCAGAAGAGGTGACACTGAAGCTGAGACCTAAATGATGTATATCTGGAGAAGGGGGAAGTATTGCAGGCAGAGTAGATATGAGATGGGCATGAACTTGGAGTATTGTAGGAGCAGAGAGAAGACCAGTGCGGCTTGAGCAGTGCATGAAAGGGGGAGTAGCATATACAAAAAAAGTGAGTTAACTGAGGTCCCACCTGTGTTCCCCACAAACCAGCCTGTTCCTTGGTCTTGTGAGTTTCTGTGAGTGGCTCCATCATTCTCCCACCACTCATGCTTCAACTGTTTCTCCTTTCCTTTCAGAAAATGAAGCTTGGTCATGCTTGTGGTGGATGGATTTTGAGAAGCTGGTGTAATAGCTTGGCTCAGACATAATGAGACCCCCATATAAGATGGTGGGAATGAGAACAAGGAGGGCTGCTCCAGTCACATTTGTGTTCCCAAGCTGGGCTCAGGGTTAGCCCTGAGGATTGTTTGATGCATTGATGAGATGCCTCCAAGTCAACGTGTCTAGACCGGCCTCTATGGTCACTCTGTGAATTAATCTCTCAAGTCCCTTGCCTCCATCCTTCCACCTAATCCTCTGCAAAAGTCCTCAACCCAGGATCAGTTTTCTGTGACTTCTTTACTTCTGTACTCAGACACCAAGAATATCCAGAGATTTTACCCAGCCATGCCGATGACCACTATAATTCATGGTTCCCAATTTCAGTCAAGCCTTCAATATTTCTACGCCTCTTTGCTTGCTTGTCTGATACCCTTCCCCTTCCATTTCCTTCACCCATTTTTCTAAGCTCCCATCTTAGCCTCAAGTCCCCTACACAACTTTCAAACTATATGGGATTGTGTTATTGTTGTTGTTATGTGCTGTCGAGTCGGACCCGACTCATAGCAACCCCTCCTTGGGTTTCCGAGGCAGTATCACTGGGCAATCACAGAAGTAGATTGCCCAACTTTCTTTCCGAGGAGTGGCTGGTGGTTTGAACCTCCAGCCTTCTGGTTAGCAGTCAAGTGCCTTAGGCACTATGCTGCCAGAGCTCCTGTATGGAATTATGTACATAGTTTTCCCCAACTGGTGCCAGCCAGCCTTGTCAGCATCTTCTCCCACCAGTCCCCAACATACCCTGTGTTCCTGCCTCCCCGAACATCCCGCCATTCTCCAAACAACTCAGGTTCTTTCAAGATTTGCACATTCTCATCCCTCTTTAAAGCACCTCTCCCCTTATATGGGCCTGTTGAACTGTTACTCACATTGCAAGGCCCAACTAAGAGGCGAACTTCTCAGTGACTTCCTCCTTACTTTCTAGGCACAGTTCACTGCTCAAATTTCCACATTCCCAACACTTCTTTTTCTAATGTCCCTTTTCTATAGAACCTATCATTATGTGTTCTATTTTTCTAGTATGTGTCTGTCTCCTGCAAGACTTTGAAAGCTGTCCAGTGAATTCAATCTCTCTATATTCCAGACTTGAAGACAAAGGGGAGAACAGCTGCTGAATGAGGGAAGAACTTGGTGAAGGAGTTAAAAAAAAATGAATCAATCAATTGAGGAATAATAAGTGAGCAGTAAATGAGTAAGACAAGGAACAACTGAGACATGACTGAGTGGGCAGGAAATGAATGAATGAACGTATAAGGAAATGAATGAATAAGTGAATGGATGAATGAATGAATATTTGAGTGAGTGAATGAGAGATGAATAAGTGGGTCAATGAATGAGTGGATGAAAAAGCAAATCAATCAATAGTTCAATTATTCATGGGTGAGTCATGAATAAATATTTTAGCTCATGAATGAATTTGTGAGAAAATGAATATATGAATGACTAAATTGGCCAATGGATAGAAGGATGAGTGAGTGCATCAACCAATGAAGAATGAGTATAAATGGAAAAAGTGAGTAATGAATGATTCTCTTGAATGAGTGAACAAACAGATGAATGAGGGAATGAATAAGTGAATAAAACATTTCAGAGAATAAGGGAGTGGATGAGTGAGTGAGTAAATGAATGAACTAATAGATGAATGACTGTGACCACATGTCCCCAATAAGCCCTGAGCAGCTTTCCCCAGTCTTGACCTCCCAGCCCTGGTTTCACCCTTCCCAGGTGCTATTACTGCCCACCCTGGCACAGCCCAGCACTCACCAGATAATGATGCCCACCAGCCGCATAATAGCTTCATTGAGACTGTCGAAGAAGTCCCTCAGGACTCGGCCCTTATGCTTCATGCCACCGATGACAAGCCCAAAGGCCACAGAGAAGACCACGAGGCCCAGTGCATTGATGCCATTGGCTGAGCCAGGCACAGGCACGGTCTCCTCGAAGCTTAACACCTCATGTAGGGTGCCCAGGGCCCGTGTGACATTTTCCAGGAGGCTGGTCCCATTGTCCACTGAGAATGGAGGAGGCATGGAGGTGCCCGGCTCAGACCCGTTCTCTGTCCTCACAATGGTTCTGGTTACCACCCTTGTACTATATTGTGTCTTGAACTGAAATAAAGAGACATTGGCCCCAAACTCGGTTCTGAGGATGCATCAGAATCACCTGTAGAAATGTCTTTAGAACACCAATTCCTGGCTCCCACATGTTTATAGAATCTGACTCAATAGTCTGCAGCAGGCCCCCCAAATCTGCATTTCCCACTGCTCCCAGGCAATGCCTAGCCAGATTTAGGGGTCTCTCTGAATTCACGTGTGGGTGTCCCACTATCAGAATTGCTGGACTCTTGATCCCAGCCTTGGTGCCTTCTCCAGTCCCCTTGGCCCTCCTCTTAAACCCTCCCTCAATCATCACACCAATGAGAAATATCATCTTTCTCCCAGACTCTTCCAAAAGTCCCTCCACTTTGCTCTGCCAGGCCTTTCTTCCCACCCTCCACCCTTGGACTGCCCATGCAGTAGAAGGTCCTCCCACTCTCCAAGTATCCTTGATGAAACTACACCTCCCCCTGACCTGTTTGAAGCAAGCCTCCACAAGGTTGGGTGGAAACATATTTCTGCAGAAAAACATCAAAGAGGGGAAGCTGTTAGGCTTTGGAAGGGAATGTTATAACAATAACAACAACATCAATAATAATATTGATGGCAGGCAATATTTGAAGCTTACTCTAGGCCAGGCACTGAGCTAAGTGCCTTATCTATATTATTTGATTTAAACAACCCTAAAGGTAATGTAAGGAGCTCTGGTAGTATAGTGCCTAAGGCACTTGACTGCTAACCAGAAGGCTGGCGGTTCAAACCCACCAGCCACTTCTTGGAAGGAAGGTAATTTCCGTAGTAATACTGTCTTGGAAACCCAAGGAGGGGTTACTATGAGTCAGATCCACGGCAGTGAGTAGTAGTAGTAGTAAAGGTAATGTGAGTGCCACTAGTGTCCCCATCTTACACACAAGAAACTAAAGCACAGAGAATTTATGTAAGTTATCCAAGGCCACACAGCTGCTAAGGGATGGAGATAGACCTCAAATCCCAGGTCTCTCTGAGCACCTTACCAGAAATCTTTGCCACCACAGGGATCCCTCATAAGTCCACACAGGCAGCTCCTGAACTTTTTCAACTCTAGGTATCCCCAAGTCAGGAACCAGGGCAGAAATATGGCTGGCCTTGATGCTATCTGACAAAACCCAGCTATTCTAAGCATATCATTTATCCTCCAAAGAAGCTTGGGAACACCAGGCAAATGCCACCTGTCCTGCCCTCATCCCAAGTTCCTGCAGCTAACTTCAGCAGAAGGGTCAAAAGACCATTTCCAAGGGGTCAGTGCTGTCACAGCATATGCACAGGGCTCTAGGGCAGAAACGCCACCAGAGCTCCCCCAGTAAAACTAACCAAACCAAAAACTAGGCATAAATTAATTAATTAGTTGATTAATTTTAAGACTAGGCTCAGCTTGGGGTACTGCCATCTCTACACTGTGTCACCTGCCTCCTTTATCTCTATGGATTGCATGGGTTGTTGCAGGACGGGCCGGAAACCCCAACAAACGTAGAAAGAACATCACCTGACCAGGTCCATAAAGGCATCAGCTGTGGGGATGGGCTCAATCCGGCCCTCACGGTGCAGCCCCTCCTTGGAGCCCTTCCCAGGATGGATGATGGTGACCATGAGGATGCCAATAAAAACGGCGATGACTGTGGTCACCATGTAGTACACAGCTGCCCTCATCCCCATCCTCCCTGTTGCCTTGTTGTCCAGAGATGCCATGCCTAGAGGACAGAGGGTGTGGCCCTGCACAGTCAGTCTACACCCCACCACCCATTCTCCCAAACATCCGCTCCTCCTTCCCCACAAACCAGCTCAACAGCCTGTCAGCAAGCACCCACTTCTCCTATACCCCCAGCCATGACCTTTTCATCCATACCCACACATGCATCTTCCATGCATATCATCACCCTTTAACCCTCATTATGTTCTCCATGTGCCCATCACACCCTATTCCATCTTCTCTCTCATCTTTATCCCAAGTATTACTCCTCTAGCCATACCTCCCTTCCTTCCCCACCAAGTTAACCCTATTAATCCCAATACCAGCTTCCATTTATCCCTACTTACCCCACAGCCTCATTTTCATTCCATTCTTCATCTCATTATCTACCCCAGCATCATACCTCCATTCAGCTCACTGGTACCCACCAGATGCCCTTCACCAATATACTTATCCTCCAGCTGCCATTGAGCATTGATTGCAAACAGTTCATGATGCCCTCTTTCCCTGAGAATTGCCCTTAGCAAAGTAGGAGCTGCCTTGCCAGAAATGTATGGGAGGCGATGCCTTCCTCTCAGGGAAGCCTATAGCCAATGACTGACTTATACAGGGCTGTGAAAGACCAGCTCATGGGGGGACAGTCTTGCCAGAGCTCCCCATGGGATCAGGCCAAGAAGCCAGACACCTTGTAAGCCTACATCTTTACTTAGCTTTTTTCTCAATTCTGTTCTACTTCCCTTACTCCCACGTGGGTTTTTCTTTCTTTCTTTCTTTCTTTTTAATGGGTTTTTCTTGAGAGCACTCTCTCAGTAAATCATTTGTGTAAATACCCCCACGACAGTCTCTGATTCTAGGAAACCCAACATAATAAACTATTCTTTCATGCCTTTATCTTCATCATAGTCCTCAAATCCAGGGATTAGCAAACTATGATCCACAGGCCAAATCCAGGCCACCTCCTGTTTTTGTAAGTAAGTTTGACTGGAACACAGCCACGCTCATTTATTTACATATTTCTGTGGCTGCTTTTGTGCTACCACAACAGATAAGCAGCTGCAGCAGAGACCATATGGCCCTTGAAGTTGAAAATGGTTACTAACTAGACCTTTACATAATCCATCCATCCCACCATCCCACTCTCCACCCACCATCCAGTCATCTCACTCTTACTCACTTTCCACAGCTTCATCCACATCCCACTCACTGACCATCCACACCATCTCCCACTGACTTTGCTGGTTGCCCCACTAGTCTTTCCTTCATCTCTGGATGTAACAGTGCTCTTGCAGGCTGGTGTTTCACCTCCAAAGAAGATGCATGGAAGTTATTGAGATAAGTGGTGCAGGTTATATGGCATCTGGGACCTAAGTGATTGGGACCCAGGCTTTGGTCAAGGACTCTGGGCTAGGTGCAGGCTACATGTTGGAGGTTCTGAGCTGGGGAGGACTACTATGCTTGTGGTGATGTTGGGTCTGGGTTCAAGGCTCATCTCTGGGATGGGTCCTGGAGGCCACCACTGGCCTAGGGCTCTCTCACCTGTGACCAAGCTGGAGACAATGAGGGGCAGCACCAACATCTGCAGCATCCTCATGAGCAGCTCTCCAGGGAATGAGAAGTACTTGATCTGGCGGTAGGTGAGTTGGTACGGACGCAGGGCAAAGGCCAGGCTGACCCCTAGGGTCAAAAGGAAGAGTTGGGGAAGTAGAGTTTGGGTCAAACCCCACCCCACCTCAGTCCTAGGCAAGGACAGTGTGGGTGGGTGGGTGTGAAAGAAATATTCTATGGGTGTGTGCCTCGGTGTGTACCTTGTATACATACATGATTGCACGTATAACCTTAGTGATATGTGTATAAACATATGCACACATTTTCACTGCCGTCGAGTGGGTCCCACCTCATAGTGACCCCTCCTTGGATTTCCGAGGCAGTATCTCTACAGAAGTAGATTGCCCAATCCACCTTCTGAGGAGGGCCTGGTGGGTTTCTAGTTAGCAGTCAAATGCCTTAGGCACTATGCCACCAGAGCTCCCATGCATACATTAGTGTGTGTATATAGGATGCATATATGACAGTGTATATTCATTTAAGGGCACATGAACCATTTACCTACAGGTCCACATAAGTATGCATATGTATTTTCCTGTGTGTATATAGGAGTGTCTTTGTGCATATGTATTACTGTTTTCAGCCACGGAGGTGTATATGTGCCCGGACATGTTTGCATATGAGTGTGTATTAAGCTCATAAGGATTAAACTGTGTCCTCCCCGCAACATGAACTGGAATTTTAACGCACACACCTGTGGATGTGAACCTGTTTGGAAATAGAGTTCTTTGTTAACTTGTTCAGACTGAAGTAGAGTGTTCTAAAAAAGGAGCCCTCATGGCACAGTGGTTAAAGCATTGGGCTGCTAATCAAAAGGTCAGTGGTTCAAAGCCACCAGCCACTCCCCTGCAGAAAGATGTGGCAACCTGCTTCATAAAGGAATACTATGGGACAATTCTACTCTATCCTGTGGGTTTGCCATGAGTCAGGATCGACTCAACAGCAATGGAAGTTATAGAAAGAGTAGATTAGACACTGAGATGCCCACACCTGGGGAGTGTAGAGGGAGCACGGAGGCATACGCTGTGTGAGGATTGTCTACAAGCCAAGGAACCAAGGAGTACATGCCCGGGTCTACGAACAAGGAAGGACTCAGCACTGGCAGAGACACAGATTAGGACTTTGAGTCTCCAGTCTAATTTCTGTTCTTGAAAGTCATCAACTTGTGTTTCTGTTACAGCAGGACAGGAAACTAAGACAGTATGGGTAAGAGAAAGACAGGAACAGTTTATGTACCTTGATACATGTGTACTTGGTATACATATTTGATTGAATGTATGACCTTATTGATTGTGTGTACACACATTTTTGTGTTGCATATACTGCTTATGACAGTGTACTTTCATTTCTAAGCATGGACATGTGCCTTTACACATGGGCCCACACACATGATTACGCACATGTATTTGCCTGTGTGTATATAAGAATGGCTTGCCTGCATATGTGTTATGGTGTTCAAACATGGGGTGTATGTGTGCCTGACATGTTTGTGTGTGAGTATGTAGTTAAGCTCATATGTGTGTGTGTACAAACATATAAATGTGCAATGTATCAATGTGTTCAGAAGATCTCAGTGTACACTTACATATGTGAGTTTATGTGCTTGCACCTGTGTTGTGCAAGCACAGAAACGTGTTAGTG
>NW_006922618.1:81302-82787 GCF_000298275.1 Orycteropus afer afer
GGATGCTTGAATGCCAAATGCTCACGACAGGAATGTCCATGTTTGTGGTAGGTTCACACACAGACCTAGTGTGGCAGAATCACCATCATCCAGCTATTCAACAAACAAATATTAAGGACCCATGTTCTCTCAGGGACTAGGCTAGGCACTGTGGACTCAGTGGTAATTAAAACAAAAGACAAGACTTCTGTTGAGGAGCTGACATTCTAGAGACAGAGGAAGAAAAATCACAAACTGGTGAATGCTATGAGGTGGTTTGATACTTTGGACCAGGTGGTCAGACAAGGAGTCTTTTGTTGTTGTTAGCTGCTGGCAAGCTGGCTCCTGAGGCATGGCTACCCCATGCACGATGGCACAGAGCACTGCCCATGTTGTACCATCACCATGGTTGTGGACTGGACTGTGACGCTCCATAGGATTTTCACTGGCTGATGTTTGGAAGTAGATCATCAGGGCTTTCCTCCTCATCCACATTAGTCTGGAAGCTCTGCTGAAACCTGTCCAACATGAGAGCAACATGCAAGCCTCCATGCACAAACCTCCATGACAGGTGGTTGCTTTGCATGAGGTCTACTGGCTGGGAATTGAACCTGGGTCGCCACATAAAAGGTGAGGATTCTACTACTAAACCACCACAGCCACCAAGGGCCCTATTGGAGATAATGTTTGAGTAGAGACTTAAAGGATGAGAAGGAGTAAGTCATGTGAAAATCCAAGGACATCCTAAGAAAGGACCATGAGATTTTAAAAGCTTGGTGAATCTGAGCTCCAGGCTAATTGGTCCTTAATGATCCAAGGAATGAGTGCAGGGAGAAGAGGGAGGAGAGATGGGCAGGGCCATGTGGTAAGTAAGGAACTGGGATTTTGTAGGTCATGATAAAAGTTTGGATGTTATTCTAAACTCAAGGCTCACCTCACTGAACACCAATTGGTCTTAAAACCATAGTTTTCCTAACCTAGCAGGTAATACTTAAATCCACTAACAAGAATGAGCTCTTCCAGGAAGAAGTTCAGGAAGGAGAAAAAAATGGAAGATGGAAACCTAGCATATTATTTAGCTACTGTTGCAAAAACAAAACAAAACCTCTTAAGACAATTCTGACTCATAGTGATCCTGCAGAACAGAGTAGAAAAAGAAAGGGTTTCCTAGGCTGTAATCTTCATGGACTACCAGCCACTGTCAGTTTGTCATACTGTGGTGGCTTCCATGTTGCTGTGATCCTGGAAGCTATGCCATTGGTATTTCAAACACCAGCAGTGATCCATGCTGGACAGGTTTCAGCAGAGCTTCCAGACTTAGACAGACTGGGAAGAAAGACCTGGTGATCTGTGTTAATGTTAAAAAAAAACATTGGCCAGTGGAAACCTTATGGATAGCAGTGGAACACTGCTGATATAGTGCCAGAAGATGAGCCCCTTAGGTTGGAAGGCACTCAAAATACAACTGGGGGCAAAGTAAGGTCGACCTTAATGGTGTGGATGGAG
>NW_006922618.1:83862-106124 GCF_000298275.1 Orycteropus afer afer
GGTGACCACCTTTGTAGGAGGTGACAGGGAAAAACCAGGAAGAACCTCCTCTCCCTGCCAGGGCTTCCCACTGTCTCCTGACACCTCCTCAAGGAAAGTGACCTCATTTCTCAAAGACAACGCTGATTCTAGGTCATATCCCCCTGGAACAAGAGACCAATTGATGTGATTATCTCCAAGAGAAAGGGGGGCACCAGCTAAAAGTAGACTATGGTGCCTCAGAAGGGAGAACACCAAGGGACCTAGAAAGGGGTCTCTGATAATTATCTGGCAAGGGACAAGGAGATTTCAAAGCAGAGGGCACCTCCGTGAAATGCCAAAGGAAAAAAAGGAAAGGGAAAGAAGAAAAAAAAGGAAAGGGAAAGAAGAAAAAAAAGGAAAGGAAAAGAAAAACAAGTTTTTGTAAACTTCTTCCTTCTTCCTGCAATTTCACTCTAATTAACCTAAGGGCAGAATCCTGATCTCCACTTTGTATTGTGTTATAGAACAGATAGACAAAGCAAAGATGGCCAAGGAAAGGAATTTCTGTAAAACCTCTTTCGTTATAAAAACCAGAGAGCTAATTCCACAAAGAAATATAATTCCCCATTGGGCCGAGTCAGAAATAACTGGGATGGCATTATTTCAGGAGAAGGGAGATGGCTGTGACACGTGGCCACCACCCACCTATTTGTCCCACTGTGGTGTTTGTGTGTTGCTAGGATACAGGAAGCCATGCCACAGCAAATACCAGCAGGGTCACCTGTCCGTGGTGGACAGGTGTCAACAGAGCTTCCAAACAAAGACAGAGTAGGAAGGAAGGCTTGGAACTCTACTTCCAAAAATCAGCCACTGAAAACCCTACAGAGCACGAGAGAACACTGTCTGACACAGAGCCGGAAAGTGAGCCCCTAGGTTGGAAGGCACTGAATAATAGTTACTACAGTGGATTCGAGCATAACCACCATCATGAAGATGTGCAGGGCCAGGCAATATGTCAGTCTGTTGTGCATGGGGTCACTGTGTGTCGGAGTCAACTCAACGGCAACTAACAACAGCATATAGATGGGTGTGTCTATGTGTGCACGTTCTGGTTATCTAGTGCCGCTCTGACAGAAATATACCACAAAGAGGGATGGCCTTAACAAATAGGAGTGCATTCTCTCATAGTTAGGAGGCTAGAAGTCTGAGTTCAAAGCGCCAGGCTCTAGGGCCTAGGTAAAAGCCCCTCAACCTTGGGCTTCAGCTCTGCCTCTTGCTCCTGGCCCACTGGAGCTAGAGGCATCTCTTCACTCAGGCAGCTCCTGGCTGCTGAGGCTAACAAGCCCAAGGTTGACAAATGAAATGGCACAGTCCTGATGTTACCAAATCATGTGGCAGGCCATTCATTCAAGTCCACTGAAAGTCCCAGTATTGGCAGAACATGGCATGCTGCTGAACAATGACATGGCCACATGCAGAGCTCAAGCGTGTCATAAGCTGAGACCATTCCCCAAGGCATCTCCTTATTATATACAGGAAGCAGACTATATCCCTAAGGCAGCTACTCAGCTGCTCACAGTAGATCCCACCATGGAGTTGATTACCAGTCTCCTCATGGGGAATACTATATCCAGCTGCCCAGCCACTCAACCAGGCCCAGCCAAGCTGACACACGAACTTAACTACCACAGTGTATTTGTGTGTCTACATAACAGAAAGAGTGAAACAGAGAGGTAAGTTTAGAGAAAAATCAATATCATGTTCGGAATAAATCTCTCTCTAGATTGTAAAATTACAGATGATCCTTACTCTCTTCATCGTGTTTTTTTTTTTTTTGGTCTTTTACAAATTTAATGCAATGTGCTTACATTACTTTTATAACATATAACCAAAAGTATTTGTTAACTTAACGTTAAATATTTGAGCTCTAAGCAATGAAAACTTTGCCTAGCCCTATTTCTGCACCATTTCAAAATTTTCAACATTTTGGTGTAGCCACATGCAGTTGAATCTCTTGGAAACTGAAAACTAATCGCAGCCTTTCTGCGGTGCCCTCCAGATACCTGCCAACCCTGGTGATGACCAAGAGGATTTAAAACCAGAGCAGGAGATAGATCGTTCACCTATTCCTCAAATGCAGACAGACACGTCAGTCTAGAGAAGAGTGTCCAAACTGGCAATGGAAATGAGACACTGCAGCTGAGTTTGGAGGTTGACATAGACAGTCCAACTGGGGTTGGAAGATGAAAAAGAGGAGACATGGGCTTCAATAAGCAGTGAGCAGTGGGCCACACCAATTTCAGTTCTTAAATAGTGGTTTTACACATTAGGAGTGTGTTGATGTGGGTCTGGCACAAGAAAGTTTCCAGAAGTGTCTCTTGAATGTTGTTCCTTAGCAATGGAGTTGGCCCCCACTCATGGTGACCAATTCACACTGGAACAAAGGCTGCCCGGTGCCCGGTCTTGCACCATCCTCATGACCAACTGCAGAATTTCAGAAGTCGATTGCCAGGCCTTTCTTCCTGGTCTGTCTTAGTCTGGAAGCTCTGCCGAAACCTAGTCAGCATCTGAGTAACACACAAGTCCCCACTGACAGAGAGGACTGGCCGTATGAGGTGCGTTGGCCAGGAACTGAATCCCATGGGTATCAGGGTACAGCTATGTTCCACGGAGTTTTCAATGGCTGATTTTTCAGACGTAGATCACCAGGCTTTTCTTCTGAGGATTCTCTGTACGGGCTCAAACATCTAAATTTTCAGTTAGCCAACAAGCGACCAGTAAAGTTGTGTAGCGTAGTGCCTAAGGCACTTGACTGCTAACTAGAAGGCTGGCGGTTCAAATCCACCAGCCACTCCTTGGAAGGAAGTTTGGGCAATCTACTTCCATAGTGATACCACCTCGGAAACCCAAGGAGGGGTCGCTATGGGTCAGATCTGACTCCACGGCAATGGTTGCATTGCGTTTGCGTAACAAGCGACCTGGGGGCTAAGGGGACTAGTTTTCAGGGTCAGTGATGGCAACTGAGGGTTCAAAAATGGTAGCCACGATATCCTCCAGAGGTACCCTGTGTCTTTTTTTGGGGAAGGAGGTATGGTTCTCACTATGAAGCCATCTTTTTGGTTTAGTTTGCACATAGGGAGCTCTGGTGGTGTAATGGGTAAGGTATTTGGTTGCTAACCAGAAGGTCAGTGGTTCAAACCCACCAGCTGCTCCGCAGGAGGAAAATGAGGCAATCTATACGCAAACGCAACTGCTGACTCCTAGCAACCCCTCAGGTTTCCGAGGCAGTAGCCCTACAGAAGTAGATTGCCCAACAATCCTGCCAGAGGAGTGGCTGGTGGGTTTGAACCGCCAGCCTTCTGGTTAGCAGTCAAATACCATTAGGCCACCAGAGCTCCTGAGGCAATCTATACTGCCTTGGAAACCCAATGGGGGTCTCTGTGAGTCAGAATGGACTGGATGGTAGTGGGTTAAGAATCTGCTTACATTAGCTTGCACAAAAAAAATCTGGAAAAAGGTCACTAGGTGGCGCAAGTGGTTTGTGCTCTACCACTAACTTAAAGGTTGGTGGAAGAAAAGGCCTGCAGATGTGCCTCCAACTCTGATTATAGCCAAGAAAACCGTGTGGAGCACAGTTCTACTCCGTAACACATGGGGTCAGTATGAGTTAGAATCTACTCAGTAGTAACAACAACAACAAAATTCCAGAGAAACGAGGGGTGTGGGGCTAACTGAGGCGCTGGGGTAAGGGAAGACCCCTTTTAAACAGTGACATGGAAGCTGGGTTCTGAAGACTGAAAAAGAGCCAACCCTATGGGAAGAACATGGAAAGGAATATTCAGTGCGGAGGGAACGGCAAACCTAAAACCTTGAGTGGGAAAGAGCGTAGGGCTTCTAAGAGTAGGAAGAAGGCAGATGGGGCTGGAGGGTGGGAAGCAACTGGGAGAAGGATGCAGATCAGGCTGCCTTTCTCAACAAGCCAGAACTCCAAGGGCGTCTACCACTCTCCGGAGCAAAGCCCAGTCCAGTACCTCTGTCCTCCCCCACGTCTGGAACTCCCCAACATCCTTCCTTCTCTGTTAGCTTTGTTAGCCCTGTTGCCATGGTGATGGGTACGCGAGTTCCAGTTACTCAGAAGGAGGGAGTTTTGTGTGGTGGGGAGTTCGTGCCCCTCCGTGTGGGGGTCCTAGGTCAGGCCAAGGATCCAGGTAGGCATCATGCCTGTCTTGGTACCCCCGGCTGAGCGCAGCCACGACACGCGTGTGGGAGCCCCATCATGGCGCGAGGCGGCTCTGGCCACCACGCAGAAGGTGCACCAGCTGACCGACCGTTGCGGTCAGGAGGCGGTGACCATGTGGCAGCCCAAGGAAAGCGTGCGGGATCCGCATGTAGCACGCCACCTCTGCCGCGCCGCCTACGTCCAGCCGTGGCGCTTCCCCGTGGAGATGGTCAAAGGCGGCGGTACTGTGGAGAAACCACCGCCCGGCGAGGGCGTCACCCTGTGGAAAAGCAAAATGAAGCCCCCCGCGTGGCACGCCCTCCTGCCGCTGCCCCAGCACCGCGACGCGCGCGCCCTGCAGACAGCCGAGGTGGCGCACGCGCATGCACGCGGAGCGCGCCTCACCGCCGCGCGCCTGAGCCGCGCGCAGCAGCAGGTCAATGGACAGGTCCGGCAGCTGCTGCGCCAGCGCGAGGCCACCGACCGCCGGCTCAGCGAAGTGCGCAAGGGCCTGCTTATTAACAAGCAGAGCGTCAAGCTGCGTGGCTACCGGCCCAAGTCTGAGAAGGTGGGACCCCGCTTCCCAGCCTTTGCTCCTGGTGCTGAGCCTGGGAAGAAAAACTCTCCAACCTCTAAACCCAGTGCTTGAGGGCAAGATAAGGACACCAGAGAGGAGGTGCCTAGAGGGTGCCATCCTCAGCTACCAGGCCCTGGGGAAAAACAATTCAATGCCCAGTCAGAGAGGTTGGGACCCCTGAGTCAGCCTGGATAAAATTCTTCCCAAAGAATAAAACCCAGAAACCTCCAGCCGGGAGGATAAAAGCCCCAACCCAGCCCCCCAGGCCCAAAGGGTGAGACCCTCTCAAGAGTGTGAGACCCTCAACACCTCAATCTCAGTGAAAACACACCCTCAGCCCCCAGCTGAGGAGAGCCAGAGGGTCCTAATCTTGATGAAAGTCTCCCCAACATGTGAAAAAAAGCCAAGCCCCCAGCCCCAGGGAGTGAGAACTCCTCCCCAGGCCTCATCTGGAGAGAAAAGAAGAGGTGCTGCCTGCAGAGTTGGGGCCTCTGGCTCCCAGCCCCCACATGTGAGAGCTGGGCCTCAGCCAGGGAGGAGAGGTGAGATCCCTGGGCCAAATTCTCTAAAAGGAAACTCCCAAGTGAGAAACTTCCAGTCCCCCTGGGGAGAGAGAGAGACCACGCATCCACAAGGTGGGACACCCCTTCACAGCCCCTCAGTTCCAGATAGTTGTCGTCATTGTCATTATATGCTGTTGTTGTTGTTGTTGTTATATGCTGTAGGAACCTCTAAAAGCTGCACCCATCCTGTGATGAGACTTTCTCATTGCTAGCAGAGACAGGGGATAAGACCACCTTCAAGGAAGGGGATCCCCCACCCCTAGCCCCAGGGAGTGAGAACAACCCTCCTCTGAGCGGAGTCACCTCCATCCCAGTGCACTGGGCTTCTCCCTGTAAAAGAAGCCTCCAGTCCCCTCTCCAGAGGGTAAGCTGCCCCCCAAGTGAGAGTCCCCTCAAAAGATTTATTCTCAGAGAGTGAAAATGCCCCCAATTCCATGCTCCTGTTAAACAAAATATCCCGACAAAGCAAAAATTAAATCTTAAGAGTTCATTTGGTTTCAAAGGGCTTCATGAATCTGCAGCATGGTCCTTGCAAAATTAGGAAGTGTGCCCCCTCCCCTGAACAAAAAGCAAGCTGGGATTTTGTATAGAGAAAGATGCAGAGAGAAAGACAAAACAGCATTTTTATATCTATTTCATGCAGAGCGCAGGTTGTCCAAAGCATGCCTTAGCTAGTCCAAAGGGTCTGTTTAATGTCTAAGCTAAAGCATCTAAGCGAATAAAAAACAAAAACTCACTGTCGTTGAGTTGGATCCGACTCATAGTGAGTCGCCTCCTTGGGTTTCCGAGGAGGTATCACTACGGAATTAGATTGCCCAATCTTCCTTCTGAGGAGTGGCTGGTGGGTTCGAACCGCCAGCCTTCTGGTTAGCAGTCAAATGCCTTAGGCACTAAGCTACCAGAGCTCCTTCTAAGCAAATGGGCTAGTAGAAATGTGTGCACAGGAAAAAAAAAAACTCTTTCGGTATACCAATGAGGTCAAATAACTGCTAGCTGCTGTGGAGTCGATTCTGACGCCTGGAGACCCCGTGTGTGCAGAGAATTGTACCAGGGTCTTCAAGGCTGTGACTTTTCAGGAGCAGATTGCCAGGCCTGTTTTCCAAGCCCCCTCTGGGTGGCTTTGAACCACCAACCTCTCAGCTAGTACAGTGAAATCTGCGAAAGTTGGACCCTGTGTAAGGTGGAAACCTGGCAGAGAAGAAAAACTCAAATGTTACCCCCAGATAGAGTGTGATAGAAGAGTGCTAAGACTGCACTCTGTCCCAGGCAGGGAAACCTGTGGGGCCTGGAAAAACAAGGCAGCTTCGTCAAGTTCCTGACTCTCACGGTTTTCACTGCAGTTGAGCACTTAACCTTTCGCACCACTTGGAAGGAAGGTGGGACAATCTACTTCTGTGGTGATACTGCCTCGGAAACCCAAGGAGGGGTCACTATGAGTCGGGTCCGACTTGATGGCACATAACAACAACAACAGGGATTTCAACGAGGAAGGTTAGAATCTTTCAGGCCTTTTGAATTGCAGCAAGTCTGGAGGACACAGTACAAATACTCCAGACCTAGAATTCATGAGGTTGGCAAGCCCCTCTACCCTGGATGGAGAAATCGCCCTCTAGCCCTCTCCTGAGGGTGAGAGAGACTCTCCTCATTGTGCCAGGTCCCTGACAAGGCTGACAGCATGCTGACATGGGAGGAAGAGGAGCTGAAGGCCTTGAAGAGGAAGATGGAGAAAGATATGGAGAAGTCGGAGACCTTGCTTAAGGTTGGGAGCCTCCGAGATCATAGTTAGAGGGGCTGGAGGGGGCATTCCCATTCACCTACCAGGCAAACCGCTGTGGCCTTGGGGACTGGAACCACAGCAAATCTCTCATCCCACCCACATTATTGTTGTTAGTTACCACTGAGGCAGCTCTGACTGCTGGAGACCCCATGTGTGTGAACTGTCCTCTGTAGGGTTTTCAAGGCCTTTCAGAAGCAGACCACCAGGTTCTTTCCTCCAAGGTACCTCTGTGTGGGATTGAACCACCAACTTTTCAGCTAGTAGTCATGGGCTTAACGCAGGGACCTCCACTGAGCGGACACCATATTTGTACTTTGTGAAATGGAAAAACCCAGGCTCAGATTGTTAAACTAACAGTGGACACCCCGTCTGTGCCAAGCCCCATGCAGTCACTGAGCTAAGTCCTTCAAACACTCCTATGAAATTAAAAACTAAGATCCTCTCCTTAGAGATGGGGAAATTGAGGCTCAGAGGAAGACAGCTTCACCCAAGGTACAAAGGTAGCCAGTGGCAGAGCTGAGGTTTCAGCTCAGGTGTCTTGAGTCTAAAGTTTCTGCGTGGCACAAATGGTTTTTGCACTTGACTAATAATTGAAAGGGAGCTCTGGTAGTGTGGTGCCTAAGGCATTTGACTGCAGTAGATGGGGCAGTCTACTTCCGTAGTGATACTGCCTCAGAAACCCAAGGAGGGGTCGCTATGAGTCGGATATGACTAGACAGCAGTCAGTTTGTTTTTTTCTTGGAATAACTGAAAGGTGGGAACTTCAAACCCACCCAGCGGCTCTCTCGAACAAGCCTGGTGATCTGTTTCTATAAAAACTTCAGCAAGAACACCTTATGTAGGGCTTTTGTTGTTGTTGTTGTTGTGTGCCGTCGAGTCAGCCCTGACTCATAGAGACCCCTCCTTGGGTTTCCGAGGCAGTATCACTAGGGAAGTAGGATTGCCCAACCTTCCTTCCGAGGAGTGGCTAGTGGGTTTGAACCGCCAGCCTTCTGGTTAGCAGTCAAGTGCCTTAGCCACTATGCTACCAGAGCTCCCTTATGTAGGGCCATCCTACTGTAATACCTGGGGTTGCTGTGAGCTGGAATCCACTGGACGGCAATGGGTTTGTTTTCTGGTCTTCAGTCTAGTTCTTTATATTGTAAGATGTGCTCCTCCTTTCTCTGCTCCAGCCAGAGATGGTCTCTCACTATGTCCCTTTGCACTTGCAACAAGAATTTCTTCATCAGAGCGCTAATGGAGAGGGCAGTGGTAGACTCCTCCCCTCCTCTGTGGGAGAGCCCCAGTCAATGCCCTGATACACAGTTACCAGCCATCTGTCTGTGAAGGCTTGGGTGCGACTACGTTGCTGAACAAGTTTCAGTGGAGCTCCCAGCCTAAGACAGACTAGGCAGAAAGGCCCAGTGATGCATTTCTGAAAATCAGCCAGTAAAAACTCTATAGATCCCAGCGGTTCAGTAATCAACCGGCCATGAGGATGGCGCAGGACCAGACAGTGCATGGGGTCACAGGAGTCAGCAGAGGGCTCAAGGACAGCTAACAACAGCAACACACATTCTTTCTCCCCCTCTCTCTCTTTATATATATGTGAACATATATATACCAACCAACCAAGTCACTGCCATTGAGTCAATTCCAATTCATAGCGACCCCCACTGAGTTTCTGAGGCTGTAAATCTTTACAGAAGTAGACTGCCCCATTTTCCTTTTGTGGAGCTGCTGGTGGGTTTGAACTGCCAACCTTATGGTTAGCAAGCAAACGCCTTAGGCACTACACCATCAGAGCTCCATACACACACACACACACACACACAGAGACATATATATATTAAGGTAACATACACATAACATAAAATTTGAAGAGTACAGTTAGGTAGCATTTAGCACATTCACAAAACAGTGCAATCATTACCTCTATTTAGTTCCAAGACATTTTCACTTCTCCACAAGGAGACTTCGTACCCCCAGGAGCAGTCACTCCCCATTGGCACCTCAGCACTGCTCCTGGCAATCACTAATCTACTTTCCGTCTCTATGGACTGTTTTGACATCATCTTCAAATAACTGCAAGTATCAGGGGAATGCAGTAAGCTTCATTTTATGATGGAGGAGGTAGGGTTTGGGTAGGAGGGAATGTTCCAGATGACGTGGAGCCTGGGGGAGGGGGAGGATTCTGAGGACAGGAAAGGGAAGACCCTGAGGCTGGGGCTAGTGGCGGGCTAAGCCTTGAATGCAGGTGAGGAGCAAGGGCTAGGGCACAGGAGAACAGAGGTGTAAGTGGATGGTACAAATGGTTCACTCACTCAGCAGCTAACTGAAAGGTCCAAGTGTACCCACAGGCATCTCAGAAGAAAGGCCTGGCAATCTACTTCCAAAGCAAACAGCTATTAAAAACACTATGGAGCACAGTTAGAGTCTGACACATACAGGTTGGCCATGAACCAGAGTCCACGACTATTAACTGGTAATGTCTCTGTTTTACACTTGAGGAAACCGAGAAAGGGAAGCTTCCTCGAAGCCCAGGAACAGAACTAGAAACAGAACCCAAGCAGTGGTTGGGAAGGGAAGCTGCCAATAACTCCTGTGGCCCCTTCCAAAGGGACCACTGGGTGAGAGGGACAGTGTGAACTGTGGCTAGGAAATCACTCTTTTCTGGCTGCAGCACACTGGAGGAAGGGGGCCAATTTAGAAGCAGAAACTCTTTGCAGCCTCCAAGCCTCTAGCCCCCAGCCGCAAAAGCACTCCAGCCACCTCTCCACCTCCCAGTTTTGCCTTCTTCCCTGGCTCCCTCTCCTTTCTCGCCTCCAGGCCCTGGCCTCCTGCCGGGACACTTTAGTCTACTGCTTTAAGGAGCGGCTCCAAGCTGTGGACTTGATGAACCAGCCGCTGGACAAAGTTCTGGAGCAGGCAGGCCGCCAAAGGGTGGGCCTCTCTGGTGACCCCAGCTCACGCACTCAGGGCCAGAAAACGCCGCCTCCAGACCCCGTGGGCACCTACACTCCAGGTAGCTCCCTCAGGAGCCCCTTTTTGGTCACAGGTGCACCCCTCTTCCAGCCACAGCTGCCCCTTGCGGCAACCAAACAGCAGAGCTGAAAGCGAGTCCCCAGCCGAGCCCCGCTTCTAGCGCAGCTCGTCCACCGGCGCAATCCTGCTTCCCACAATGGACAGCCCTCACTCCATCTGTGGCCTGCGCCATAATCCCGTCTCTACTTCCAGGGGAACACACCCCAGAAGCTACTCACTCTCCCCCACCGTCGCCTTCTCCCCTGGACTTTCTCTCGGTCCTCCGTTCCTCACTAAAGCCCCCTCGCCCAGGGCTCGCCACCACCTAAGACTAGAGAGGGGGCGGAGCGCAGAGCCAGGGTCTCGGGACAGCCCCACGAGCGTCCCACCCTCCCCAGAGTGTGCGGCGGCGCTGGACGAAGCCAAGCGGTTGTTGACGGAGTCCAAGGACACTTTGATGGACATGGCAAAGAACGAGGCGCACGTCCAGGAGCAACAGCAGCAGATCAGCAACCGTGTGAGCGCCACGCTGTCGCAAAAGACACTCGAGACCGCGGAGCTGAAGGTGTCTGCGCCTGGAGCTGCTTGGAGATGGGCGGGAGGAAAGGAGGGGGCGGGGAACTAGTGTGATAGCCTCCCTGCGTCTCCAGGAAAGAATGCACATGACGTTGGGGCTAATGAGAGGCACTATCAACCGGTGCACAAAATTCAACCAAGAAATGTACACTACCCGAGGCCTCATCAAGGTGCGCTTGGAGGGGGCCGTCCGCGGAGGTGTTGGGGGTGGCGGAGGCGTTCCTGGGCAGGTGGGCCTCACTACTCCTCGCACCACCCTCCACCAGGGTCCCTTGTCCACAAGTCACCTGGAGACTCGAGAGAAGCTGGACAGACCACTGGTTCGCGTGTACCAACGACACGTGGGCACCCAACTCCCTGAGGCCACGCTCCTCGCCAAGGTATGCTCTTCCCAGCCCTGTCCTGGTACAGCCCCTCCCTGACAAGGTACCTTCCTCAGGCACACCTGGCCCAGGTAAGACTTCCCACCCAGGTCGCCTCTCCTTCAACTCCGGCCCGGGGTGAAGGGGCATTCATTATCCACAACTCTGCCTCAAGGAAGTCCCCTCAACCCCTCTCCACCCCTCCTCGCTCCCTCAAGGTACAGCCCCTCCCTCAGCCCCGCCCTGACGCAAGTTCATTTTCAAGCACTTCTGATCCAGGTGTGTCTCCCCGCCCTATCCGGAGGCCCTCCCCTCTTCGGCTGGCCTCCTTCTCAGGCTGGGTCCTCCCACACGCACACCTGGCCCAGGTGTGTCCCCCTGCCCCGGAAAGCGCCCCGCCCGCCGCTCTGGCTCGCTGGGCCTCCAGCACGGCCTCGCCCCTCCGCAGGGCACTGACAAGCTGCAGCGCCACATCGCGCATTTGGAGAAGAACCTGCACGAGCTGCTGGCCACGCGCAAGCACCTCACCTGGAGCCTCAACTGCAAGAAGATGGGGCAAGAAGTGGACCAAAACGCGGTGCGCCTGCGCCTGCGCCAGCGGCACCCGCACGTGTGCTACGAGCAGGCGCAGCGCTTGGTCAACGATTGGGACCCGCGCACGCCACCGCGCCGCGAGTCTGATACCGCCCCCCAGTGACAGGCGCGCCCCCGGTCTCACCAGTCGGTCCGGCCCTGGCGGTGGTCTCCCTTTCCTCATCCACCCTCCGTCAGAGCGCCCTCTGACAGAATTATAATTTAAAATAACAATAATTACCATTATTAAGCACCTACTACATGTCGATTTGTGAGGACAGTGGTGGTTCAGAGGTCCCTGAGTGGCGCAAACGGTTTGCTTTAGACCATTAAACGGTTCAAATGCATCCAGCGGAGCCATGCGAGAAAAGCCTGGTGATCTGCTTCTGTAAAGATCAGAGCTAACAAAACCCTCTGGAACAGTTCTACCCTGACATGCGGGGTTGCCACGAGCCAGAATTGCCTCAACCGCAATGGCTTGGTTTTCTGCTTTTGGTGGTTGGGTAGTAGATTTCTCATCTTCCATATGGGAGACTGGGTTCGATTCCCAGCCAGTGCACCTCTGGGCCGGCGGCCCTGGTCCTTCAGTGGAGGCCTGCATGTTGCTCTGATGCTGAACCAGTTTCAGTGGAACTTCCAGGCTAAAAAGGACTAGGAAGAAAAGCCTTGCCGTCTGCCTCTGAAAACCAGCCTTTGGAACACAGCCATCCAGTCCACAGCCCATCTGGGGGTTGGCCCAGGACCCAGCAGTGGTTCCTTCTGTTGTGCATGGGGTCGCTGTGAGTTCCCTGGACTGGATGGCAGCTAACAGTAACATATGTCAATTGCTTCCCCTACAACACATGATAGGTGATGGACTCTGGGAGGATAGGCTTGGGCTCCAGGTTAAAAAAACAACTCACTATCATCAAGTCCATTCCAACTCATAGCAACCCCCACTGGGTTTCTGAGGCAGTAAATCTTTACAGAAGTAGACTGTTCCATCTTCTTTCCTTGAAGTGGCTGGTGGGTTTGAACCACTAATCTCGTTAGTAGTCAAATGCCTTAGGCCCTGTGCCACCAGAGTTCCTCTCTTGCCTCTGTTGCCAGGCTCCAGGTTGTTGTTGTTGTTAAGTGCCGTCGAGTCGTTTCCGACTCATAGCGACCCCATGCACAGCAGAACGAAACACTGCCCAATCCCACGCCAGCCCCACAATCCCTGCTATACTTGAGCCCATCATCGCAGCCACCATGTCAATCTATCTCGTTGAAGGCCTCCCCCTCTTTCATCGACCCTCCACCCTACCAAGCATGACATCCTTCTCCAGGGAATGGTCCCTTCTTACAAAATGACCAAAATAGGTGAGATGAAGTCTGGCCATTCTCGCTTCCAAGGAGCATTCTGGCTGCACTTCCTCCAGGACAGATCTGTTAGTTCTTTTAGCAGTCCATGGTGCTTTCAGCATTCTTCGCCAGCACCACAACTCAAAAACATCAACTCTTCTTCGGTCTTCCTTATTCATTGTCCAGCTCTCACATGCATACGAGGCAATTGGAAATATCATGGCTTGTGTCAGGCACACCTTAGTCCTCAAGGAGATATCCTTGCTCCTCAGCACTTGAAACAGTTCCTTCGCAGTTGACTTTCCCAATGCTACACATCGTCTAATGTAGCACTTTAAGGTAAACCATTTACTTTGGTTGGATCGAATTATGTGCTCTCGAAATGTATATTGAAACCTATGCTCGTAAGTGTGATTCTGTTTGGAAACAGAGTTTTCTTTGTTATGTTAGTCTACACCAGGATAGAGTAGTATATCTTCTGAGTTACAAAAAGAGCAGAATGACCTTAAAAATATCACGCTGATAAGAATAAGTCAGTTAGTTGCAAAAGGACAAATAATGCATGATCTCACTTAAATGGAAGAAGCAAATATATGAAAACCAAAAATCATTAGTGGTTACCAGAGGTGGGAGCTCTTGTGGTGTAGTGCCTAAGGCATTTGACTGCTAACCAGAAGGCTGGTGGTTCAAATCACCAGCCACTCCTTAGAAGAAAGACAGGGCAATCTGCTTCCATAGAGATACTGCCTTGGAAATCCAAGGAGGGGTCGCTATGAGTTGCAATTGACTCCATGGCAGTGAGTTTTATTTATTTATTTTTTTTGGAGGGGGGGAGGGAGGAGGAGAGGGGGGAGTCTTTGCTTAGGGGACACTGAGTTTCTGTTAATGGTGGTGGACTAATTTGGAAAAGGATGGCAAGAATGGTTGCACAACTTGAATGTCACTGGATTATACACGTAGAAATTGTTATGTTTTGTATATAATTTCAATACAATTTAAAAAAAAAGAGCAGAATAGATACAGAGACACACACCTGGAGGAAGACAGACTCCATATGAGGATCATCTGTAAGCTGAGGAACCAAGGAATGCCCTGGACCACCAACAGGGAAGGAATTGACATGACCGATACCCTGATTCGGCCTTCTAGCCTCAAGACCTTTAAGAAAACAAATTTCTGTTCTTTAAAGCCACAACCTACTTGTGGTCTTTGTGTTACAGCACCTCTAGGAGACTAAGACACCATCTTTTGGGGCCAGTATTCAGTCTACCACAGTTTGTTCTGCATGTCACACTTTCTTTGACTTCAGAACACTCACACACTCTCCCTTTCCCACTCCCTTGCCTGCCTAGGATCATCTTTGGAGATCCAGCTCTCCTAACTCCATGGGCTAGGTCAGGTCCCCCATTAACACATTTCTGTAGCACCATGCTCTTTTTCTTCATCATTTTTGTCCCATTTGCATGAGACTGTCTAGTGACTGTAGCTCTATGGGATACCGTCTTGATTTGGAGTGACCCCGAAGCAAACCCTAACATAAGGATTTCAGTGCAAGAATTTTATCTGGAAGGTGATCCCAGGAAGCTCCAGTATAGAAGCAGTGCAGTGATGCAGGAAAGAGAAGGCAGACAGGGTGTTGAGCAAGTTACCACCATGGGCAGCTGAGGCTCAGTCCTGCTGGGGACTTTCAGAGATGGTGTGGATCAGAGGGTCCTAGGAGTTGGGGTGTTTTCTCACTAACTCTAGTTAGGCATTGATGGATGGCTTCTTCTGGGGGGACACCTAACCCCAGCACTTCTGGCCTACTCTTTGCATGGGCCAAGCCTGCCTCAATGGCCAGAGAGAGCCTTCTTGCAGGGAGTTGCAGAGGCTGGTAGTTGGGAAGGCCATTGTGCATGGGAACAGTGGCTGGGGCACCAACACTGTCTGCTACAGAGTGGGGTCGTATCTGTCTTATTCCCCCACCAAGTCCCCATTGCCTGGTTCACAGAAGACCCTGGGAGGTGGTGGTTGTTAGTTGAGGTCAAGTCAACCCCCGAGTCATGGCAGCCCCATGCACAATGAAACACGCCGCTCCCCAGTCCTGTACCATCCCCGTGACGGCTGCAGATTGAACCGCTGTGATGTGCAGGGTTTTCACTGGCTGATTTGCAGGAGTCAATCACCAGGACTTTCTTCCTAATCCATCTTAGCCTGAAAGCTCCACTGAAACCTGTTCATCACAATAACACACAAGCTCCACAGACAGACGGGTGGTGGCTGCACATGAGGGCCGTTGACCAGGAATCAAACCCACATCTCCCACACGGAAGACAAGAATCCTACCACAGAGCCACCGTTGCCTCATAGATCCGGGGTCAATATTGTTAAATGAATACACAAACAAATAAATAGATTACCTTAAAGTGTACAGAGTGCTTCTGTGTGGATGGTCCTAGTTAAATGTCATTTTTTAGAATTAGAGAGGGTCCCTGGGTGGGGTAAATAGTTAAGCACTCAGCTGCTAGCCAAAAGTTTGGAGGTTTGAGTCCACCTAGAAGCAACTTGGGAGAAAGGCCTGGTGATCTTCTGAAAAACCAGCCGTCGAAAACACAGCTGGAGCACAGTTTTATTCTGTCCCATACGGGGTTTGGCCATGAATTGGAGTCGACTGGAGGGCAACTGGTTAGTTTGTTTTATTCTTTCTTCAGACTAGGAAAGGAGCCTTTGTCATCCTCTGGTTCACCACAACATGGCTGGCTCCCTCATTATCTTTCATTGGCTGGGGAGAAAGGCAGAGCTGGACTGACCCCTTCCTAGCTATGTTGCCTTAGGCAAGTTGCTTAACCTCTCTGACTTCCATTTTCTCACTTGCAAAACTGTGGACAATACTAGTACCTCCCTCGCTGGATTGTTGTGAGGATTAATTGAGACAAGACCAGAAACCATTGCTGGAGAGTAGACTCTGAGTCACCGTGATCCCACATGTACCAGAGAAGAACTGTGCTCCACAGGGTTTTCAATGGCTGCTTTTCCAGAAGGAGAACACCAGCCTTTCTTCTGAAGTGTCTCTGGGTGGATTCGAAACCCCTACCTTTCAGTTAGCAGCTGAGAAGTTAACTGCTTGTGCTACCCAGGCCTAATCTGCCCTGTTATTGTAGTTGTTAGTTGCCATTGAGTCCATTCCGATTCACAGTGACCCCATGGGTTACAGAGTAGGATGGTTCCATAGGGTATCCTTGGATGCAATGTCAATGGAAGCAGATTGCCAGACATCGTTTTCTTCCACAGTACTGCTGGGTAGGTTCAAACTGCCAGCCTTTCATCTAGTAGTTGGGTGTTCCACCGTTTGCACCACCTAGCAACTTCCAACCTGTCCTATTCACATCATCCTAGTGGGCCTGAAGTCCAATGAAAAGTGTCCTTATAAGAGACACACAGAAGAGAGACAGAGAAAGAAGAGAAGGAGACCACGTGAAGATGGAGGCAGAGATTGGAGTGATGCAGCCACAAGTCCAGGGATACCTAGAGCCACCAGAAGCTGGAAGATTCTTCTCTAGAGCCTTCAGAGAGAGTGCAGTCCTGCTGACACCTTGACTTTGGACTTCTGGTCTCTAGAGTGTGAGAGAATGAATATCTGTTGTTTAGCTACCCAGTTTGTGGTACTTTATTATGGAACTCCTAAGAAACTAACACAAACTTTTATTAGGTATATTTTGCTGTATAACATATTACCCAAAAAGGTAGTGGCTGAAATACTCATTATTTCTCAGTTTCTGTTCCACCACCCATCTGTCATTTTATCACACTTGCATGTTGCTAAAATGCTGGAAGCTCTACCACTGGTATTTAAAATACCAGCAGGGTCACCCGTGGTGGATAGGTTTCAGTGGAGCTTCCAGACTAACACAGACTCAGAAGAAAGGCTTGGTGATCTACTTCCAAAAATTAGCCAGAAGGAATTAGCCAAAATAGACCATCATCCAACTCATTTGCCTCAGACATGTGACCAGGAAGGATCAATCACTAGAGGGGGACATCATGTCTGGTGAAGTAGAGGGCCAGCGAGGGTGAGGGAGACCTGTTGGCACAACAGTTGCAATGATGGACTCAAGTTTAATGGAGATTGTGAAGATGATGCAGGATGAGGCAATGTTTTGTTCTGTTGTGCAACAAGGTTGCCATGAGTCTGAGTCAACTTGATGGGAGCTAACAACAACAACAGTTTCTGTCATTCACAACCTCGGCTATAGGGTCTCTCATGGAACAACAATCCCTTAAGGAGTTGGCTGTGGCTATGGCTGTTGGCCTCATCTGAAGGCTGTACCAGGGCAAGATCTGCTTCTATACTCACTCATGAGGTTGTGGCAGGACTCAGTTCCTCATCAGCTGTTGACCAGAGGCCACCTTCCATTCCCTTCCACCTGGATCTCTCTAACATGGCAGTTGGCTTTATCAAAATGTGCAAGACAAGAAGGCAAGCAACACATGCTAGAGAGAGACCACAAGACTGAAGTTACAGTCTATTTATAACCTGATCACGTAAAGGACATACCATCACTTTTTCTATGTTCTGTTGGTGTTACCTCCTTAGAAGCAAGAAAGGTGAGATTTTGTTTTGCTTACTTTGGACACATCAGAAGGGACCAATCACTGGAGAAGGGCATCATGTTTAGTAAAGTAGAGGGTCAGAGAAAAAGAGAGAGACCCTCAATAAGATGGATTGACACAGTGGCTACAAAAAAGGACTCAAACACAGCAATGATTATGAAGATGGCACAGGACCAGGTGATCATTTATTCTGTTAAACATAAGGTCTCTATGAGTCAGAGTGAACTGGATGGAACTAACAACAACAACATTGATGTTATGGATTCAGTTGTGTTCTCTCCAAAGTATGTGTTGGATTCCTAACTTCTGTTTCTGTAAATATGACTTACTTTGGAAATAAGAGTTTTGTTTTGCTCGTGAGCTCATACCAGAGTAGGGTGGCTCTTAAACCTAATCACTTCTAAGTAGTGTCATAAAAAGAGCAGAATAAATGAGTCTGAGTCCCTGGGTGGCACAAATGGTTAAGCATTCAACTATTAACCAAAAGGTTGGCAGTTCAAACCCACCAAGAAGTACCTTAGAAGACAGGCCTGGTGATCTGCTTCCAAAAGGTCAAGCCTTGAAAACCCTATGGGGCACAGTTTTACTCTGAAACACCTGGAGTCACCATGAATTGGAATTGACTCAATGGCAACTAAACCCAACAGAAACAGTTTGGTATGATCAAATTAATGTAAGAAAACCCTATTTCCAAACAGGATTAAATCTACAGGTGTAGAGGGTAGAATTCCATAAAGAGCAGAATTGACACAGAGATACACACACATGAGAGAGACAGACACTCCTACAAGCAAAGGAATGCCAAGGATTGCCAGCAGTCTGCAGAAACTAGGAGAGAGGTCCACTGAAGGAGTTGACATGCCCACCCCTAGCTGAAAATGAGTCTGGTGATGTAATCTGTAGGTGGCAGCCACATACTCAATTCAAATATTGGTTACTCTGCAATTAGGTGGAGTATGGACGTGGGGGGAACTTGCAGTTTTTGGTGACACTCCATGTTTCATCAAAGGGTTGCTTGAGGCTGCAGCCTTTGATAGATGGAATGGAGCATTGGGTGAACTGAGATTCAGACTGACCATGGGGGAGTAGAGGCAGGCAACTCAACCCTAACAACAGTGGTTGTTCAGGGAATTATGAGGAGAGTGGCAAAGGACTTTCCAGAACCTATAAGGAGATGGGAGAATGCATGGAAACAGCCCAAAGTGTCCAAGCACCTCATTTTACAAAAGAAGATGCTGAGACCCAGAAAGGAGAGGGAATTCAACTGAGATCTCACACTGAGTTTGTAGCAGGTTGAGACTAGAATTCACACTGCTTGACTCCTTGCTTGGTGGTTGTTCTGGTTACCTAGAGCCACTCTGGCAAGGATATATCACAAATGGGATGGCTTTAACAACTAGGAGTTTACTCTTGCAATTTGGAGACTTTGAGTCCAAGTTCAAAGTCCCCGGCTCTAGGGGTGAAAGCCCCTCAACTTTGGGCTTCAGCTCTGCCTTCTGTTCCTGGCCCACCGAAGCTGGAGGCTTTCCTTCACTCAGCTGCTGGCTGCTGAGGCTGAGAAACCCAAGGTCGACAAATAACAAGGCATAGTCCCGACATTACCAAACCACATGGCAGGCCATTAATTCAAGTCCATTAAAAGTCCCAAGATTGGCAGAGCATGGCAGGCACTGAACAACGATTCAGCTTCCATGCAGGGTCCAAGTGTGCCATAAGCTGGAGACCATTCCCAAAGCTATTTCTTATATATGGGAAGTAGACCACATCCCTAAACTCAGCTGCTTGTGGTAGATCCCACCATGGAGTTGATTGCCAGTTTCATCATGGGGAATAACTACATCCAGCTGCCCAACCACTTAACTAGGCCCAGCCAAGTTGATACACAACCTTAACGACGATAGGGGTCTCTTCACAGTTCCATTCATCCTGTAGAGTAAAGGTCTGGGGAAGCCAGCTCTAAGGTTTTTGGTTTCGGCATGAAGGAAGCAGTATACCATTAGATCCTTGAGGTGATTACATTACATTACATTACATTACATTACAGAACAACAATAAGTCCAGTGTCTGCCAAACAAATGAGAATCAGTTGACATATAAAATGAATCATCATGATTTCTTTTTTCCTACTCTTTCTATTATTGATGGGAAATTCTGTAATTGGTCAGTATACTTGAGAGCTCAGATATCACTGTACTATTAGGATCAGTGGTTCTGAGGACCAGGTCTTTATCAACAGATTCCCAAAGAGCTTTACTCTCCCTGAGACCCTCACAAAGTACCTGTCCTGATGTCTTACAAATGGGGAAAGTCTTGTCTGGGTTGGGGTTGAGCAGTCTTGCAGCTGCTTATCTCTCTGAGTCTTGACATGTCCACTCACAGCAATTTCAGGTCAAAGTGGGATACTTGGTCTTACTCAATTTGGAGGAAAGAGTAGCTTTAGGACAAAAGCCAAAATCCTTACCATGGCCCTGTCAGGGCTGGCTCCCTTCATTTGCACCTCTCTGATGGCCAATAACATTGAGCATCTTTTTATGTGCTTTTTGGCCACTTGACTATCCTCTTGAAATGTCTGTTCAAGTCCTGTGCCCATAGAGTTTTCAATGGCTGTTTTCGGAAGTAGATGGGGGAACCACTCTCCCATTACCCCTCCTATTGGCCTCTTCCCAGCCTTCCTCTCACCGTGCGCCCTCCAGCTACAGAGCCTTTTGTCCATATTGTTTCTCTGTTTGGAAAACTCTTCCTCACACTCCCACCATCCCACTCCTTTGGCCAGAAAATTCCCTCTTAAGTATGTTCTCTTCCTCAGGGAAATCTTCCCAGATCCTGTAGTCTCAGGTGGTTCCCTTTAAGTTCTTATAGAACTATACTTCTCTCCTTCAGAGTATTTATACCATCTTGCAATTACACATTCACTAGTGTGATTATTTTTATTAAGGACTGTCTCCCTTCAGTAAAGATAAGGTCCACGAAAGCATACACCATGTTTATTTTTATTTCATTATATCCACCATACATGGAACATGTTGTTAGTTGCTGTCCAGTTGGCTGAGTCACGCCAACCTTATGTTAGAGAACAAAATACTACTTGGTCTTCTAGCATCGTCATGTTTGAGCCCATCGTTATGACTATTGTATCAATTCATTTCATTGAGGGTTTTCCTTGGCCCTCTGCTTTACCAAATATATCCTTTTCTAGGAACTCTGGTGGCATAGTGCCTACAGCATTTGACTACTAACCAGTAGGCTGGTAGTTCAAACCCACCAGGCACTCTTTGGAAGGAAGACTAGGCAATCTACTTCCATAGAGATACAGCCTTGGATTGGTCTTTTCTGAGAACATGTTCCTAGTAAATGAGCCAAAGTCTTACCATCCTCATTTCTAAGCCATGGTCTTTTCAATCACTTCATATCCCTGCAAAAGTTGAATAATGAAAAAGGAAAACAGAAGAATTGGTGTATTCAAACCGTGGCATTGATGAAGAATATTGAATGTATCTTGGATTGCCAAAGGAGTGAACAAGTCACCCTTAGAAGAAATACAACCAGAATGTTCCTTAGAAGTGAGGGATATAGTAGGCAGTTAATAAATATAGGAAAAAAGAAAGGAAGGTGAGGGAGGGAGAGAGGGAGAGAAGAAGGAAAAGAAAGGCAGGGAATCCTACCTAAAAACATTGCTGCACCGTGTGTAGCACCACTAAGCATCTCTCCAGGGGAAGAACTCCATTTCTAGCCCAAAATCAGGGCAACATTTAGAAACCTGATTTAACATAGACATTGTTCACTTCTGGCTTCTCAGGTTCTGGAAGGGCTCACTATCTATCAAAATCCCTTCGAGACTGAAAATGTCTTTTCAGTTGGTAGGTATATAATAGTAGCTGGAAGTAGTTCTATCCCTTTGTGAAGAACTGGCCTCCTTCCAGTAATTCTGTTGGAATCTCTTTTCCAGAAATAATTTCCCACCCAAGCACATTTTCACATGCTTACTGGAAGTTCCATCCATTCTTTCCCATCTATTTCCACATTCTTTTCTGAACACAAAAACCTGTTTGTGACTCTTTATCATGAGAGCAACCACAATGGCAATTTCTGCTTATTCATGGCACTAATACATTATAATTATTCTTTTATCTCCATCTTTATCTCATCAATAGCACAATTATAGACATCATTAATTGCTATTAAGTCATTGCATCTCATAGTGCTGTGAACCATGTTCTCCTCAGGAAACTTGTATTATTAGTCCATTGATAGTATCAGTTAGTGTTCACCTCCCTGCTTTCTCCCTTCCTCCACACCATCACGAAGAAGTCATACAGCACATGCTTCCAAAACACCAACAGGCTCACTGGAGCCAACCTCCTGGGTCACAGGGAGGAAGCTGGAGTCACAGAATGTGGCAGGGACTTGCTCAGACCATACAAACTGCTAATGGAGATCAGATAGGAACCTGCAGCTATTGCCCAGGTCATTGTGTTGGTGATCTCAGTTAGGATAGAGGAGGTGATGTTGGAGAGAAAAAGATGAATTCAAAAGCTATTTAGAACAACCAAGGGATCAAAGCAGATTGTAAAGTTCATGTGTTCAGTATGCGTATTATGGTTATAAACCAAATATTGTTGCTGAGGTGTTATTTCTGGCTAGGTAACATTGCAAATAGCTCATCTCAACATTCTAATTCATATAGAAGACGATTTAAAAATTAATTGGATAGGATAGCTGTTAGGAGCTCTGGTAGCGT
>NW_006922618.1:114889-121106 GCF_000298275.1 Orycteropus afer afer
GCAGTTGATGGTCTGTTCCACAATCAGCTCCTGGCCTTGTTCTGGCTGAAGATATGGAGCTTCTCCATTGCCTCTTGCCACAGATGTGGTCAATCTGCTTCCTGTGTACACCATCTGGAGAAGTCCAGGTGTATAGCCACCATTTATGTTGTTGAAAAAAGGTATTTGCAATGAATAACATGAGATGGGATAATTGAGGCACCAAGAGGTTACATTACTCAAGTCACAAGGGTCAGGAATGGCATCTCGGCAGTCAGCAGCATACCTACAGAAGATAGCACCTGTTTTAAATTGCTAAATAATCTCGCACAGCTGGCAATAAAAACTGTATTGACCCATGGAAACTGCTCATTGGTGTTCCCCTTCAAGTGGCCCAGGGCACGTGTCATACCTGCCATACCTTAACTACGCCTCTGCAGGTAGCTGATTCCAGAGCTCAAAATGCTACAGTACCTTCTGGTCAATTACCTGCTTCTTACAGAGCAAAGATTCTCCACTCACATTTGTATCACTCCCACTTGCAACTCCTTACACACACACACACACACACACACACACACACCCTTGTTAGCAGAAAATGGTAGGGATGGGAGCAGCTAAGGCACACAGATGCCAGAGGAGAGACCAGGACAGAGAACGTGCAGATGGGGGGAGGTAGGGACACACTCAGTCAGGGTCAGGGAAAACTGCTTTTGTGTCCAGAATTGCTTTATTCACCAAACCTAATCCAGTTTGGTGAACTCTGTTGAATTCTCTTGACTTTCCAGATGGACTTGGAGAGTAGCTAATGCCCTTTTTCTTTTCTTTGTCATTGATGTTATCCTTGAGTCTTGGAAAAAGAGAAATAGGAGGAGTCATTGGCCAATTCAATAGTTTCTGTATGCAAAATTCAACAACATTGATTACACTCTTCAAGTTGTGCAACCATTCTCACTATCCTTTTCCAAATCATTCCACCAACATTAACAGAAACTCACTATGCGTTAATCTAAGACTCCCCCTCTTCCTCTCCCTTCCACCTCTGATAACCAATAGGTTTTGTTGTTGTTGTCAGGATACTACTCATAGAGACCCTATGCACAACAGATTAAAACCATGCCCAGCCCTGTGCCACCCTAACAACTTTTACTATGTTTGAGCCATCATTGCAGCCACTGTGTCAATCCATCTCATTAAGGATTTTGTCCTTGTTCACTGACACTCTACTTTACCAAGCATGGTATCCGTCTCCTGGGACTGCCTTCTGACAACATGACCAAAGCAGGTGAGATGAAGGATAGCCATTCTCGCTTCCAAGAGCACTCTGGATGTACTTCTTCCAAGACAGGTTTTCATTCTTCTGGTAGTCTATGGTATTTACAGTACTCTTCATAAACACCACAATTCAAATGAATCCATTTTCTTCGGTCTTCATTATTCATTGTCCAGCTTTCACACACATATGAGGTGATTGAAAATACCATGGCTTGGGTCAGGCACTCCTTATTCTTCAAAGTGACATCATTGCTCTCTAATACTTTAAAGAGGTCTTTTGCAGCACATTTTCCCAGTGTTCTATGTCATCTGATTTCTTGACTGCTGCTTCCATGAATGTTGATTATAGATCCAAGTAAAACGAAATCTCTGGCAACTTCAATCTTTTCTCCACTTATCATGATGTTGTTTATTGGTCCAGTTGTGAGTATTTTTGTTTTCTTTATGTTGAGGTGTAATACATACTGAAGGTTGTACTCTTCAATCTTCATCAGTAAATTCTTGAAGTCATCTTCACTTTCAATAAGCAAAGTTGTGTCATCTGTATATTGCAGGTTGTTAATGAGTCTTCCTCCAATCCTGATGCTGCATTCTTCATATAGTCCAGCTTCTCAGATTATTTGCTCAGAATATAGATTGAATAAGTATGGTAAAAGGATACAGCCCTGACACACACCTTTTCTGATTTTAAACCATGCAGTGTACCCTTGTTCTGTTTAAATGACTGCCTCTTGGTTAATATACAGGTTTCTCATGAGCACAACTAAGTGTTCTGGCATTCCCATTCTTCACAACGTTATCCATAATTTGTTATGATTCATACAGTTGAACGCCTTTGCATAGTCAATAAAACACAGGTAAACATCTTTCTGGTATTCATTTATTTCAACCAAGATCCATCTGACATCAGCAATAATATCCTTATTCCACATGCTCTTCTGAATCCAGCTTGAATTTCTGGCAGTTCTATTTTTGAATTATCTTCAGCAAAGTATTACTCATGTGTGATATTAATGATATTATTTGATAATTTCCACATTGTGTTGGATCACCTTTCTTTGAAATAGGCACAAATATGGATCTCTTCCAGTTGGTTGGCCAGACACCTATCTTCCAAATCTCTTGGCATAAATGAGTAAATGTCTCCAGTGTCGCATCCATTTGTTGAAATATCTCAATAGGCATTCTGTCAATTCCTAATAGCTTGCTTTTTTGCCAATTCCTTCAGTGCAGCTTGGACTTCTTCCTTTAATACCATCAGTTCTTGATCATATGCTACCTCCTGAAAGATTGAACATCAATGAGTTCTTTTTGGTACAGTGACTCTGTGTATTCCTTCCATCTTCTTTTGATGCTTGCTGAATTGAATACATTTTGGTCTCTATTTAAAAAAAAAAAAAAATCCATTATTGTTGAGTCATTTTCACTCATAGTGACTCTATAGAACAGAAAAGAACTGCCCCATAGTGTTTCCAAGCCTATAATCTTTACAGAAGTAAATTGCCACATTTTTATCCCCTAGTATGCCTGGTGGGTTCAAATCACTGACCTTTCAGTTAGCAGCTGAGCTACTTAACCACTACATCACCAGGGCTCTTGGTCTGTATACATTTTCCTGTTCCACATAAGTTAGAAAATAAAGTGTTTGCCTTTTTGTGTCTGGCTTATTTCACTCAGCATGAGTGTTGTTTTCAAGGTTCATTCATGTTGCGGTGCGCATCAGCACTTCATTTCACTTTATGGCTGAGTAATATTTCATTGAATGGATGGACCACATTTTGTTAGTCTATTCACCTGTTAGTGGAAAAGGTTATCTCTACCTTTTGGCTACTGTAGGAAGCACTGCCATGAACATTGGTGGACAGGTTAGCTGGGAGTTTTGAGCCAGCTTCCTTCACTTCTGTAAGCCTCGATTATCTGTGCAGTCTGGCAGTTATTGTCTATACTGGAGTTCCTACTCAAATTGCTCTAAGTGTGTCTGAGAAACACAACTGTGCACTCCACTGTGATTTGAGCTCAGTGACTTGCAAAACTTTGATAGGTTCAGGGAGGGAAGCAGTGCCTGGGGTATTTGGGCGTCTTCCCAGTTGATGACTGGCAAAATCCTGCTTGACCAGATGGCCAGCTCATCTTGTTGCTGTGCATGGGGTGTTTATCCCCAAGGGAGCCTGGGATACTGAGACATTGCCAAGTCTTTGAGTAATCCCAGCTCCTTTCATCACAATGAGAATTTGATTGTAAAGCTCCTGATGCAAGTAAAGGGGACTTGGAGTTCAAATGGAACCAGAGACGTGACACAGATGAGTACACAGATGTAGGGAGTAGGGGAATGGCTCTATTCCTGCAAAAATGGATCATAGATGTGCCCAGGGGGTAAGCATGAGCCCTTTGGATAAACCACATCTGTGTCAACCAAAGCCAGAACCAAATCCATTGCCGTTGAGTTAATTTCAATTTATAGTGACACTTTACGATAGAGTAGAACTGCCCCATAGAGTTTTCAAGGCTGTAAGCTTTACAGAAGTCGACTGCCACAACTTTATACCCTGGAGCAGCTGGTGGGTTCAATCTGCCAACCTTTCAGTTATCAGCCAAGCTGCTTAACCTCTTATACACCAAGGCTCTTGGTCTCTACACATTTGCCTATTTCATATAAAGAGATCATACAGTATTTGTCCTTTTGTGACTGACTTATTTCATTCAGCATGACGTTTTCAAAGATCAATCAAGTTTTGGCATGCATCAGCACTTCATTTCTCCTTACGGCTGAGTAATATTCCATTAGGAGCTCTGGTAGCATAGTGCCTGAGGCATTTGACTGCTAACCAGAAGGCTGGCTGTTCAAACCCACCAGTCACTCCTCAGAACGAAGACTGGGTGATCTACTTGTGTAGTGATATCGCCTCGGAAACCCAGGGAGGGGTACTATGAGTAGGATCCAATTCAATGGCAGTGAGTTCGGTTTGGTTTGGAATCTTCCATTAGGAGTTCTTGTGATACAGTGGTTAAAGAATTCCACTGCTAATTGAAAGGTTGGCTGTTTGAATATACCAGCTGCTCTGTGGGGAAAAAGAGGAGACAGTCTACTTCTGTAAAGATTTATAGCCTTGGAAACCCTATAGGGCCATTCTACTCTGTCCTATAGCATTGCTAGGAGTTGGAATGCACTAGATAGCAGTGGGTTTGGGTAATATTCCATTGAGTGGATGGACCACATTTTGTTTGTCCATTCTTCTATTCATGGACATTTTGGCATTTTGGTTGTTTCCATCTTTTGGCTACCGTGAAAAGAGCTGCCATGAACACTGATGAACAGGTTAGCTGTGAGCTTTTGAGCCAGCTTCCTTCACTTCTGTAAACCTCAATTCTGTGTGCAGTCTGGCAGTTGTTGTCTGTACTGGAGTTCCCACTCATAAATTGGTCTAAGTGTGTCTGAGAAACACAGCTCTACAATTGGTTGTGCTCTGAGCTCAGTGACTTGCAAAATTTGTATAGATTCCGGGAGGGAAGAGGTACCTGGGGCATTTGGGTGTCTTCCTAGTTGGTGGCTGGCAAAATCCTGCTTGACCAGATGCCAGCTCATCTTGTTGCTGTGCATGGGGTGTTTACCCCCCAAGGGAGCCTGGGATGCTGAGGCATTGCCAAGTCTTTGGGTAATGCCAGCTCCTTTCATCACAATGAGATCTTGATTGTAAAGCTCCCAATGCAAGTACAGGGGGTCCAGGGGAATGAGGACCTGAAGTTCAAATGGAGCCAGGGACTGGTGACACAGGTGGGCACACAGATGTAAGGGGCAGGGAAATGCCTCTATTGCAGCAACAATGTATCATAGATGTGCCCATGGAGTGAGCATGACCCCCTTGGGTACACAGCTATGTTTGTGTCAACCAAAGCCAAAACCAAATGCATTGCTGTTAAGTCAATTTTGCCTCATAATGACCACGTAGGACAGAGTAGAACTGCCCCATAGGGTTTCAATGTCTGTAATCTTTACAGAAGCAGACTGCCATATCTTTATCCCCCAGAGCAACTGGTTGGCTTGAACTGCCAACATTTTGGTTAGCACCTGAGTGCCTAACCACTGTGCCACCAGGACAAGACATATCCACCAGGCCAAGAACTAACCAGAAAAACGCACCCAGGAAGCACATGCAGGTTTCAACAAGGCTCCCCCAAACCTCACTCTTCTGTAATACACTTCTGGAGACTGAGCAGCTTGGAGTGGGGACTGGGTCCTCACCCACATCCACTTGACAAACAAGTCCATTTCAAGCCCAGGATTCCATTGATGACTCTGGTTGGGAACATCAACCTCCCCCTTGGCATTGATCCTTTATGAATTGAAATCTAATATGGTATAAGTTGGTGGTTCCCAAGCTTCACTGCACATCAGGGTCATCTGGAGCCTTTGGAAATCCTGCGGCATCATACATCTTGAAAGGAAACCCATTAGCTGTCATCCTCTTGTTTCCCTCCCCTCCCCCTCTAGTAACCACTAATCTGCCTTCTGTCTCTATGCCTTTGCCTATTCCAGGAATTTCCTATAAGGGGCATCACACAGTATTTGTCCTTTTGTGTCTGGCTTATTTCACTCAGCATAATGTTTTTAAGGGTCATCTATGTCACAGCATGTATCAGAACTTAATTTCTCTTTATGGCTAAATAATATTCCACTATATGGATGGACCACATTTTTTTAAAATTCATTCATTTGTTGATAGACACTTGGGTTGTTTCCACATTTTGGCAATTAGGAATAATGTTGCAATGAAGATTGATGTGCATGTATTTGTGTGAGATCTGCTTTTTATTTCTCTTGGGTATACACTCAGGAGTGGAATTGCTGGGTTGAATGGTAGTTTTAAGAGTAACTTTTTCAATTCATAAACAAAACAAGCTCAGCACAGAAAATAATATGGAACAAAGAAACCAGGGACACCAGGAAAAAATACATAACAAAATG
>NW_006922618.1:125047-128035 GCF_000298275.1 Orycteropus afer afer
AAAAAAAAAAAAAAAGAGTAACTTTTTGAGGAACCACCAACCACTGTTTTTCATAGCAGCTGCCAGCGCATATGCTTAATAGCTCCTTCCTTCCCCAAGCAGCTGCAATGGACAGCTATAGTGGAGAAGGTTCCCTCGCAGGCTGCTTGTCTACAGCACGGAGAATAAGACTTGTCTCAGAGTCTGTCAGATGGCTAGATGTGCTGGTCTGCTTTACAGAAATTATTAAATTTCATCCTTAGAACAGTTTCCAGGAGACAGGCTGTGTTGCTGTGCCAGGTAGGTGGCCTCCTCAGGGTCCCCCCATCCTCTTGTATCCCCATTTCAGCACTGGTCACCCTGACACCTGTCCATAGTCTCTCCAGCTTCCTCAGGACACCACACACCCCATGAAGACAGAGCCACCATCATATAATGAAACAAAAAAAATGTGATCAAATCAAATCCAGTATCACAATTATGTAACTATCAAACTAATAATGGATGTAATTAATCAATTTAATTAGTTGATTAATTAACTAACAGTTGCTCTAGCCTGGGGTGGTTCACTTTCCTCACACTAATTAGTTTGATTCATATTCAATTAGATGTCTTGAACACCGATTATATGCCCCACCAATGCCACGTTAAGTGTTTTCATACCATATTCCTTTTTTTTTTTTTTCTTCCATGATTTGGGTGAAAGTTTACAAGCAAATTGTTTTCCATTCAACAGTCTGCACACATTCCATCCTGTGACATTCACTGCAGTCCCCACGCTGTAACAGCATTCTTCCCACTTCCTACCTGTGCCCACCCCCCTTCCTCTGTCCTTCCTTCCTATCGTCTCCCACCTTCCTAGCTCTATCCCTCGGCAAATGCTGTCCTCTTGCTCTCACACAAGGAGCTCTGGTGGAGTAGTTGGATGAAGCATTTAGCTGCTAACCAGAAGGTCAGTGGTTCATAACCCACCAGCTGCTCCATGGGAAGAAAATGGGAGATCTACTTCCCTAAACATTTACAGCCTCAGAAACCCAATGGAGGTTGCTATGAGTTGGAATCGACTCAATGGCAGTGAGTCTGGTTTGGGGCTTTGGTTGACCTCACATGCTTAACTGTTCTAATGAGTGCATACTCTTCTGCATACCACATTCTTAATGTTGTTAGTTGCTGTCAAATTGGCTCAGACTCATAGTGACTCCATGTATAACAAACAGAATGAGACGTTACCTGGTCCGGTGCCATCTTCTCCATGGTTATTATGCAGTAGAGTCCATTGTGGCAGCCACTGTGTACTTTGAGTGCCTTCCAACCTGGGGACTCATGTTCCAGCACTGCTTCAGACAGTGTTCCGTAGGGTTTGCATCAGCTAACTTTTGAAAATAGGTGACCAGGTCTTTCTTCTTACTTTGTCTTACTCTTGAAGCTCTTCTGAAACATATCCCCAAAAGATGTCCTGCTGGTATTGGAAATACTGGTGACACAGCTTCAGTATCACAGCAGCGTCATGCAGGCCCACACCGTACGACACACTGACAGACAAGTGGTGGATTCCTGAGGAGGGAAGTGGTAACATTCCCAGTTTATGCCTGTGGTGTTGAGAAGCACGAGGGTCGATTCTGACAACGCCATGCCTTTGCTTCCAATTCACAGATGCTGATGGAGTGTCTCTTGTGTGCCAGGCCCATGCTGGGAGCTGAGTAAACAGGACATGTGTGGCTTTCCTTTGGGGAACATCAAACAAGAATTATAAAAGCCATGTGACTCTTCCAGGAGAAGCACAGGGAGCCATGACGAATGGGATACAACTAGGTCCAGGGAGAGCTCAGAGAAGTCTTCTGGTAGAAGCTTCATTACAGCTTACATCTGATGTCTTTTTCCCTCTACTTTTTCTTCTTTATGTGTATCATCTGTTTTATTTTCACCCTTATACGAACATGCTGTTATTTCTCAAGTTTTAAAAAACAAACAAAAGCAAAAACCAAAAGTTTATCCTGGTCTCACTTCTCCCAAAACCCGTTTATGTGCTCCCCTTATCTCAAACTCCTCACAGGAGTTGTCTTTACTCACCGGAATTTTAATTTATTTATTTTTATTGTGCATAAAAATAAACACACCAAAACATTCACCAATACAACCATGACCCGCTTTACAATTCAATTCCACTGATTGTATTTTTCATGTTGTGTGACTGTTATCACTATCCTTTTCCAAAATATTCCACCACCATTAACAGAAATTCAATGTCTCCACAACAAAAATCCTTTTTTCCTCCCTCATCCTTGGTAACCATTGATAAGCTTTGGTTTCTGTATAGTGACTGATTGTTTAACATGTCACTCCCCACTTTAGAATTCTTCAGGGGCACTCTATTGCCTTTTGGGTAGGATGACCAACTCACCTCACTTTACCCAAGCTTTCCCTGGGTATTTACCACTAAAATCCCTGCATCTCAGAAAATTCCTCAGTACTGGAAAAATCAGGAGAGTTGTTCACCCAATAACTCAACTAAATCCAGACTCCCTAGATCATGACCTTTCAAGATCTCTGCATGTTCCAGGAAAACATGCTGGAATTATTTATGTTTGCTGCTGTAAAAAGTATCTTCCAGCACTAAGACTCGGACATCTCTATTTGCTTACTTCTGTACACATTTGAGGAGCTCTGGTGGCATAGTTTTCAAGGCGTTTGGTTGCTAATCAAAAGGCTGGTGGTTTGAACCCACAAGCTGCTCTGCGAGAGAAAGATGAGACAGTCTGCTTCCATAAAATTTTATAGCCTTGGAAACCCTAGGCTATAAAAAAGACAAACAATCCAATTAAAAAATGGGCAGAAGACATGAATAGGCACTTCACCAAGGAGGATATTCAAGCCGCCAACAAACATATGAAGAAATGCTCACGATCATTAGCTATTGTTGTTGTTGTTGTTATGTGCCGTCGAGTCGGCCCCGACTCATAGCGACCCCTCCTTGGGTTTCCGAGGCAATATCACTACGGAAGTAGGATT
>NW_006922618.1:130005-136683 GCF_000298275.1 Orycteropus afer afer
GTAAATTTTGGTCAATGACATGAGACAAAGTATATGTGAACTGCTGTATGAAAAGTGAATTTACTCTGTAAATCTTCACCCAAATCAAAATAAAATTAAAAAAAAAAAAGTCACTATGAGTCAGAGTCTACTCGATGTCAGTGTGTTGGGTTTGGTTACACATATTTGAGCTAGTGTTATGGGCCTGTGTATGTGTATAAACTAAATTGAGGCCACTTTGATTTATTGAACAGTTTGTCAATGAGAACTACTATCATTTGCTCTTCTGTCTAAAAATGGAAAACTTTTTCATTGCATTTTCAAATAAAAGAAACTTAAGGTCTGGAAATGGAACATAAAATAAACTTTATCCCTGCATATTTTATTTACTCAAGGCACAGATCTACAGCTGGAAGGTGGGCTCCCATACCCCAGCCACCTCCTTCTACAGATACAGAAGCGGAGACATGTTAGCTTACTGGGTTAGAAAGTGACAGCACCAGGCAAGAGCTGAGTTTCTCAGCTCCCATTCCTTGATAACTGCACGGGTAAAATTCCTGGCTGGTGCAAACAATTAATGTGCTTGGCTGCTAACTGAAAGGTTGGAGGTTTGAGTCTACCCAGAGGCACCTTGGAAGAGAGACCTGGTGATATACTTCTAGAAAATCAGCATTGAAAATCCTCTGGAGCACAGTCCTACTCTGAGCACATGGGGGTGCCATGAATTGGAGTCAACTCAATGCTAACTTGTTTTTGTGCCTTCCTGGACTCACCTCTCACCACCACCCTCCATTTCAGGAGACAACTGGGTGTACCAGTGCATTCACTCACTTAGCTCTTCTTTCCTGTGTACCTACTATGTGTCTAGCTCTGTGTAAAATGCTCAAACATGGCCCCATCCCACAAGGACTAGTCTGTCTGGACCCACCTGTGTCCATGCAGAGGGACTGCCTCAAGAAATACCCTTTTCTATCCTGGGCTGACCCCAGATGTGTGGGGCTGGACCCTCTCAAGGACTCCTTTCAAGACACTCCACAGTGCTGCAACCAACTCTTCCCAACTTTGTATCCAGTGATGCCATGTTGGTAGCTTGAAATTGGCCATAATGGGGTATTAACACCATGAAAATTGGCAAATACTAAAAATCAGGACTTTTTGTTATTTTTTCTTTTCCAGATGGCGAGTTGTAGAACATTTTTCCAGCAAACGCTCACATCCCAATTCCTCCCCTAAAGATACAGTTTTCTCAGCTAACCAGATTCTATGAAAGAACGAGATTCAATGAAGGAGAAGGTAGCAGAAGTGTTTTGTTGTTGCTGTGTGCTGTTGAGTTGATTCTGACTCATAGCAACCCTATAGGACAGAGTAGAACTGAGCCATAGAGTTTCCTAGACTGTAATTTTTACAGAAGGTCTCTTCTCCCATAGAGCCTCTGGTAGGTTCAAACCACCAACCTTTCAATTAGCAGTCAATTGCTCAATGATTGCACCACCAGGGAAGCTCCTGGCAGAAGCATAGTATAGCTAATATGTTTGGCATGGATGGGATATTGGCTCCAGTTTGATGAGATGTCTCTCTGGTTTTGGTTTCTCTTCTGATGAAGAATGTGTGCTTTTCACACCATTGCAGAATAAAGTCATGTCAGGTCTCCCAACCTCTTTAGATGATATTGTGTACTACCAGGTGTGTTTTTCTACCCCGTTCCGAATAGCTAGATATTACCTGAGAGATTGTGGGGAGACATAGGGGGCATGTTGTAATGGGAAACCATATGCTCCCAATATACAACTCAGCAGCCTCCCAACCCCTACTTCTGCACAGAAAACTTATGGTTGGGACATGAACTGTGATTAATGTCAGTTACAGTGGTAAGGACATGAGGCACTTTGCAAAATCTGAGTGTTGTTGGAAACTACACCATGAAGAGGGAAGAGGAAGAAAAGAAGGAGGAAATGGCACCAGATTGTAAAATGGAGGCTGCACGGGTTTTATTTACCAATGTTGGCCCAGCATCAGACACAGTGCTAGTAAATATTTGTTGAATAAATTGAATGAAGGAAGAGGAGCACTAGGAAGAGGACAAGGAAGAGATGGAAAAGAAGACAATGTAGTATGTCTCCTATATGCCAAGTACTAGCATTGCTGGCTGTTTTACCCACATGATATCTTTCTGAATCTCCCCAGGCCTGTTGTTGTTAGGTGCCATTGAGTTGGCTCCGACTCAATGTATAAATGTACAAATCTCAGTCCTGGGCCATGTTCTTGATACTGGTGTTGTTTGCACCTGTGTGGCTGTTGTGTCACTCCACCTCACTGAGTGTTTCCCTCACCTTCACTGGCCCTCCACTTTACTAATCATGATGTTCTTCTCCAGCAGTCAGTCTTTCCTGATGATGTATCCAAAGCAAGCAAATTGAAGTCTTAGACAATATTCTGTGATTCATAGGGTTTTCATTAGCTAATTTTTGGAAGTAGATAGACCTTTCTTTCTAGTCTTCCCAGTCTTAGCTCCACTGAAACTTCTCCACTGTGGGTGACCTGCTGACATAGCTTCCAGAATCACAGCAACACACAAGCCACCACAGGATGACAAACTGACAGACAGGTGGTAGGTATTCCCATCTTCATTTTTCACATGAGGAAATTGAAGCTCAGTGGGAATATCCTGTGCCGTTGATGTGGAGCAATAGCACTTTCTCATAAACTGTTTGAAATGGTGAAACCTTTGGGGAAGGCAAGTTGGTAGTCAGAATTTATCAAGATTTTTGAGGTCCATGGACTTTGGTCCAGTGACTCCATGTCTAGGAACCTCTCCTGTAGAAAAGGCTCAATCCTGTACCTGAAGAAGCAGGTACAAGGATGTTCACAGCAGTGTTGCTTGTCATGGTGAGAAACTGGAAACACCTGAAGTGTCCATCAACAAGGGAATGACTAAGCAAATTACTAAACATCCATTCTATAGAATATTACACAGCTTATAAAACTAATGAGGTTCTGCATACTCAGTGGAATGGCTAAAATGAAAAAGATCAAACATACCGATGCTGGTATAGCCTTGGGATCCTCATACACTGCTAATGGAAGGGTTAAAGTAGTACACCACTTTGGAGAACAGAGAGGAGGAAAAGCAAATGGAAGAATTGACAAGATAAAAGAGCTGAACGGAAGATTTCAAAGAGCAGCTCAAGAAGACAAAATCAATTATTATACTGAAATGTGCAAAGACCTGAAGTTAGAAAACCAAAAGGGAAGAACACACTAGACATTTCTCAGGTGAGGAGAAACTTAAGCCTCAAATTTTAATATTGAAAGATTCCATGGGCAATATGTTGAATGATGCAGGAAACATCAAAAGAAGATGGATGGAATACACAGAGTTACTGTACCAAAAAGAATTGGTAGATGATCATCCATTTCAGGAGGTGGCATGTGATCAAAAACCAATGGTACTGAAGGAAGAAGCCAAAGCTTACTGAAAAAATGGGCAAAAACAAGGCTTCAGGAATCGACAGAACACCCATTGCAATATTTCAACAAATGGATGCCCCTCTGGAGGCACTCAGTCGGCTATGCCAAGAGGTTTGGAAGAGCTACCTGCCCAACTGACTGGAAGAGATCCATATTTGTACCCATTCCAAAGAAAGGTGATCCCACAGAATGTGGAAATTATTGAACAGTATCATTGATATCACATGGAAGTAAAATCTTACTGAAGATAATTCAAAAACAGTTCCAGCAGTACATTGATAGTGAACTTCTAGAAATGCAAGGTGGATACAGAAGGGGATGTGGAGTGAGGGATATCATAGCAGATGTCAGATGGATCTTGGCTCAAAGCAAAGAATACCAGAAAGATGTTTACCTGTATTTTATTGACTATACAAAGGCATTTGATTGAATAGATCATAACAAATTGGGGATAACATTGAGAAGAATGGGAATTCCAGAACACTTGGTTGTACTCATGAGGAACCTATACATAGACCAGGAGGCTGTCACTTGAACAGAGCAAGGGGATACTGCATGGTTTAAAATCAAGAAAGGAGTGTGTCAGGGTTGTATCCTTTCACCACACTTATTCAATCTGTATGCTGCTCAAATAATTCAGAAACTGGACTATATGAAGAAGAACGTGGCCTCAGGATTGGAAGAAGAATCATTAACAACCTGCGATACACAGACAACACAACTTTTCTCTCTGAAAGTGAGGATGACTTGAAACACTTACTTATGAAGATTAAAGACTACAGTCTGCAGTATGGATTACACCCCAACATAAAGGAGATAAAAATCCTCACAATTGGACCAATAAGCAGCATCACAATAAATGGAGAAAAGATTGAAGTTATCAAAGACTTCATATTGTTTGGTTCTACAATCAAAGCCAATGGACGCAGCAATCAAGACACAAAAGACACATTGCACCGGGCAAATCTGCTGCAAAAGACCTCCTTCAAGTGCTGGAGAGCAATGACATCTCCTTGAAGACTAAGAAGCACCATACTCAAGCCATGGTATTTTCAATCGCCTCCTATGCATGTGAGAGCTGGACAATGAATAAGGAAGACCAAAGAAGAGTTGATGCTTTTGAGTTGTGGTGTTGGTGAAGAATGCTGAAAGTACCATGGACTGCTAAAACAACTAACAAACTGTTCTGGAAGAAGTGCAGCCAGAATGCTCCTTGGAAATGAGAATGGCCAGATTTTGTCTCACCTACTTTGGTCAGGTTGTCAGAAGGGACCATTCTCTGGAGAAGGATGTCATGCTTGGTAAAGTGGAGGGTCAATGAAAGAGGGGAAGGCCCTCAATAAGATGGATTGACACAGTGGCTGCAATGATGGGCTCAGGTATAGCAGGGCTTTCGAGGCTGGCACAGAACTGGGCAGAGTTGTGTATAAATAAGGTCACTATGAGTCGAATATGACTCAACAGCACATAACAATGACAAAATGATCCCACAAAGGTCCCTGGATGGAACACGTAGTTAGTAATCAGCTACTAATCTAAAGGTTAGTAGTGTAAATGCACCCAGTGGCACCAAAGCAGAAAGACCAGGCAAACTGCTTCTGTTAAGATTGCTGTTGTCTGGTGCCATCAAGTCAGTTCCAACTCATAGGGACTCTATGTACAACAGAACAAACAGAACGTTCAGGAGCATGTTTCAGTCTCTCTGAAATCAGTTTTGGTCTTTTCTTTCTTTCTTTCTTGTCTTTTTAAGACCTTTTGCCTTCTTCATGTTTGATGTCCTTGATGTCATGCCACTACATGTCTGGTCTTCAGTCACTAGTGTTCAATGTGCTTAATGGGTGAAATCTATTCTTGAGATGGTCTCTAAATTTAGGTGGAATATACTCAAGGTTGTGCTTTGGTTCTCATGAACTTGTTTTAATCTTCTTCAACTTCAACTTCAACTTGCATATGAGCGATGGATGGTCTGTTCCACAGTCTACCCTTGGCCTTGTTCTAACTGATGATATTAAGCTTCTCCATCATCTCTTCCCACAGATGCAGTTGATTTGATTCTTGTGTATTTTATCAGGTGAAGTTGACATATATGTTGACCATTTATGTTGTTGGAAAAAGGTATGGGCAATGAATAAGTCATTGGTCTTGCAAAATTCTATCATTGATCTCTGTTTCTATCACTAAGGCCATATTTTCCATATTTCCTTCTTTGTTTTGCATTCAACCACCAATAATTATCAATGCATGGTGATTGGGTGATTGATTAATTTCAGAATGCAGAAGATGGTAAAAATTTTCGATTCTTCATCATTGGCATTAGTGGTTGGTGCATAAATTTGAATAATAGTCATAGTAACTAGTCTTCCTAGCAGGGATACGGCTGTTATCCTATCACAGACAGTGTTGTTTTCAGGATAAATTTTGAAATATTCTTCTTGGTGATGCATTCAACATTGTTCCTTTTCAATTTGTCATTTTGGGTGCAGTAGACCATATGATGGGAACTCTGGTAGCGTAGTGCCTAAGGCACTTGACTGCTAACCAGAAGGCTGGCGGTTCAAACCCATCAGCCACTCCTCGGAAGGAAGATGGGGCAATCTACTTCCGTAGTGATACTGCCTCGGAAACCCAAGGAGGGGTCACTATGAGTCGGGTCCAACTCAACGGCACATAACAACAACAACAACAACAACAACAACAAGACCATATGATTGTCTGATTCAGAATGGCCAATGCTAGTCTATTTCATCTCACTAATGCCTAGGATATTGATCCTTATGCTTTCCATTTAATTTTTGATGAGTTCAAATTTTCCTGTACTCATACTTTGTATATTTCACATTCTAATTATTAATGGGTGTGTATAGCTGTTTCTTCTAATTTTAATCCATTAAAATTATAGCTTAGGAAACCCTATGGGCACTCCTACTCTGTCCTATAGGGTTTCTATGAGTCAGAACCAACTCCAAGATACATACAACAATAACAACAAATACATCCAGTAAGGTCTCTAGGAGGTGCAAATGGTTTGCACTAGACTGCTAACCTAAAGGTTGATGGTTTCAACTCACCCAGCAGCATCATGGAAACAGCATCATGGAAGAAAGTCCTGGTGATCTGCATCCATAAATATTACAATCAAGAAAACCCTATGGTGCAGTTCCACTTTGTAACACATTGGGTTGACATGGATCAGAATCCACTTAATGGCAACAGATTTTTTTTTTTTTTTTT
>NW_006922618.1:136973-146651 GCF_000298275.1 Orycteropus afer afer
ACCACCAGCCTTCTGGTTAGCAGTCAAATGCCTTAGGCACTATGCTACCAGAGCTCCCTAAATTTATGTAGTGGAATATTATTTGGCCATAAAAAGGAATAAATTACTGATATATGTGATGATGTGAATGAGCCTCAAAAACATAATGGTAAGAGAAAGAAGCTAGACACAAAAAGTCACATTTTGTATGATTTAATTTATGTGAAATGTCCAGAACAGGGAAGTCTATAGAGAAAGAAAGTATATTAATTTTTGCCTAGGGTTGGAATGGGATGAGGGGAATGGATGGATGGGTGGGTGGATGAATGGATGGGTGGGTGAGTGGACAGATGGATGGATTGAGAGATGGCTGTATGGGTGGACAGATGGATAGAGTTTCTTTTTGAGGTGATGAAAATATTTTAAAATGAATTGTGGTGATGGTTGCAATATCTGTGAATATACTAAAAACCACTGAACTGTACACTGTAATTGAGTGAGTTGTAAGGTATGTGAATTCTATCTCAATAAAGCTGTTAAAATAACTTTTTTAAAAATTTAAAAGCCATAAATAAATAAGTAAATAAAGGAGAAAAGTCATAGGAAGAGAAGAAAGAAGCAGAGGGAGGTATGAAGTCATCAGCTGAGGCAGCTGGAAACATCCAGGTTCTGGGGCTGGATCCTCCTGGGTTGGAATCCTGACTGTGCCACTTAATGGTTAGCTGAGGTTGGACAGTCAGTTCACCTCTCTGAGCCTCAGTTTTCCCATTTGCAGAATAGGAGCAACAATGTTGGTCTCCCAAGATTCAATGAGATGATAAGTAATGATGCTGGTATTATCTGCATGGTTGAATGTGGAATGGTTGGGCATGGACATAATGATAATAGTGATGATGGATTGTTGATAGCAAGAGCTGGAGGTGGCAGACCCTTATGGTTGAGCTGGGACCCAAACTCTGGCTAACTTGGATACTCTACTTTTACCACAAGGAGTCCTGTGGTAAAGGGTGGTACTGTGGTTAAGCATTTGGCTGCTAACCAAAAGGTAGGTGGTTCAAATCCACCAGCCACTCTGCCTTTACCACCTTAGTCAGGGATGCTGACTGAGCCTTGCCTTCACTTGTCTCATGAGTATTTGGCTCCATTTCCTCACCAAAGGCTGTGCCAAGGGTGTGTCACATTTATCATGAGGTTACTGGAGCAACAGAAAACTCCCTGGCAATAAAGGGCTAGACAGCTGTGCTGCCCAACTCAAAAACCGGCCTCTCGGCAAGGGTCTGGGAAGAACCCACTTTACCAGCCCCTTCCTTCAGGTCAGCACCGGCCTGCCCCCTCCTTGGTGCCCAGCCCCATGCTGGCAGGTAGGAGAGGGGCGAGATTTAGCCTGGCCTTAAGGAGCAGCTACATCTAGAGTTGGTAAGTGCTTTGGCAGATACTAGCATTCTCTCTGTCTCTCTCTTCTCTTTAGCAATGGATGCTCTGACCAGTTTGTACCACAACTAAAGAAATTTCCTTCCGTGCATCTATCCATCCTTATTTTTGTTTGCCCATTTGTTGATTTGTTTACTCAACAAATTCCCATCAATACCATCTCTGTACCTGTCCCCATGCTGGTGGCCCCAGTGAAGACAGAGATAAATAAATCAGAGTTCCAGTTCTGAAAACTGAGCTGCCAGTTCCGCCATGAAAATATGAATGAACAGTCACTGTTATAACACAAGTATGAACAGGCAGAGGTGTGAGACTCCGGGACAGGGGGAGTCCACTTCCAGTGGGTTAACATAGATCAAAAAACCTACCTTGCTATGGCACTGCTGTAAAGCATCTAGCACCCTTCCCAGGTCCTTTTCAGATGGGAAAACCAAGATTCAGCAGAAGAGTGAGATGCTCAAGGTCACACAGGTGGGAAGGGGCTGAGGCAGGACTCATTTCTAGTCTCTCTCACTCCTGAGCCCAGCCCAGCCTCCTTCTCTTCTCATGTCATTTGGTTCCTCTTCCCCCAGCACTGGCTCGGTTTTCAGCGTGTGTATGTGTGTGTTTAGAGAGAGACAGAGACAGACAGAGACTGATTTAATATACATCTCTGCCATAGACTAAAGATATCCAAGAAAGATTTGCTGGACAGATGTTTGCATAAGAGAATGGGTGGATGAGTGAGTTGATGGATGGGTAGGTGGGTAGATGTAGGTATGGTTGTATGGGTGTTTGTATGGATGTAAGTATGCTGTTGTTGTTAGGTGCTGTTGAGTCAATTTTGACTCGTACCAATCCCATGTGATGGAGTAAAACTGCCCCCGTGGGCTTATCTTGGCTGTAATCTTTATGGGAGCAGATCACCAGGTCTTTCTCCCATGGAGCTGCTGGGTACCAACCTTTCGGTTACCAGCTAGGCACTTAACTGTTTGCACCACCAGGCTCCTTGATGGATGGATGGATGGATGGTTGGACAGGTTGATGGGTGGATAGGATCTTGACTGATGAAGAAGGATTTCAAGAACATTCCAAGCTGAGGAAGAAGTGTGAAAAATGTCAGGGATATGGAAAAATGCCAAGAGTATGGATGGATCCATCCACCCATCCATCCAGGAGCCAGAGAGAAGAAGAGCAGAAGTTAGATAAGAGCATGGAGAACTTGGAAAGATGTTCAAGTCCAAGGCAGAGGAAGGGAGACTGGTTGATCTCTTCTGATTAGAGACTCACTGAGACAGTTTCAAAGTAGTATTCCCTGCATTGATGACATTGTCATTTTAAACCCAACACCAAAGCATCCCCTCCTTGGTTATTCATCCCCAACAAGTCAGCTCCTGGGTGACCAAGGGGAGTATATAAGAATTCTTGTCCTGTTCATCAACTTACGGCCTTCAAGGGAGAGAGCAGTCCATCACAGTTTGATGAATGTCCTGAGGAAAGGATCGGGAAGGCTCCAGAAGGATTACTTTGTGGGGTATGCCTAGAAGGAGTTCTGGGGATGGAAGAAAACACTGGAGTCTCACAACAGAGAGGACCCACTTCATGGAGTATCATCCCCTGCCCAGATCTGACCCTGACATGCACCAAGTCTGGCCACTGAGCTACTACCCAGTCTCACAAATTCAGATAAACAAACTGTCCTGCCTCCTGAGCCTCTATCTATTCCCTTGGAGACCCCTAACCTCTTTTCTCTTGATTTCCAGGATCCAGACAAGAGGGCTGAGGGATAGACTGAGAGTCAAAGAAGAAGATGAGCAAACCTCAGCCTTTGGAGGAGGTAGGCGGGGAGGACCGGGTATTTAGGGGTGGAGGTGAGGAGCTTAATATTTCAGAGAGGGTGTAGGGAGTGAAAAATAAGGACATGAACTCTGAGCTGGAGGCTAGTTTTAACCATGAAGATGGGAAAACAGACTCAGAGATGGAACCCAGGTAAGGGCATGGGTAGGGGACAGACACATCAGCTTCCAGTGATTGAGCTCATATCACTGATATTCAGTATCCTGATCCTCTTCTAAAAAGAAACGTTGATCCCACTCTCCTTTTATTCTCAGATAGGATGAGATAAGAATCTCAATATTCGGTTCCAAAATTCTGAGATCCTTGCAAGTGAGGAAGCAATGGGGGAATGCTCAGAATACTCTTGGGATGGATGGGGAGAAAGGCAAAGCTACCAAATGTGCCAACTAGAAGGGACTTTCAAATTTTCTCATACATTCAGTGACTATGTTTGGAAATTGAGGCACAGATAAAGATAATGACTTGTTCAGTTCACACAGGGACTGCAATGGAGCCAGACCCCAGGCTGGTTTGCCATATTTGGCAAATAAAAATACAGAATACCCAGTTAAATTTGAATTTCAGATGAACAACAAATAATTTTGTACTACAAGTATTGGGCCGTACTCAATTACCAGTTGTTTTTATGAATTGCCATTGAGTTGATCTGATGCAGGGCAAACCCTGTGTCAGAGTAGAAATGTGCTCCATAGAGTTTTCAATGGCTGATTTTTTTTGAAGCACATCATCAGGCCTTTCTTCCAAGATGCTTCTGGGTGGACTCGAACTTCCAAACTTTTAGTGCACAGCCAAGCACTTAATCTTTTTCACCTCCCAGTGGTATTTGAGACATACTTCTACTCAATCATTGCTGTTGTGGTTAGTTGCTGTTGAGTTCGCTCAGACTCATTGTGACCTTACGTATAACAGAACACAACATGCACAGGCCTGCACCATCTTTATGATCATTGGTGTTTGAGCCCATTGTTTTGACTATTGTATCAATCCATCTCGTTGAAAGTTTCTCTCATTTTCACTGACCCTCTACTTTACCAAGGAGCCCTGGTAGTGTTGTGCCTAAGGCACTTAACTGCTAAACAGAAGACTGATGGTTCAAACCCACCAGCCACTCCTTGGAAGGAAGGTGGGGCAATCTACTTCCGTAGTGATACCGCCTCAGAAACCCAAGGAGGGGTTGCTATGAGTCGGGTCGCTATGACAAATACTTTATCAACCATGATATCCTTTCCTAGCAATTGGGTACCCAACCATTGCTGTACTTAAATTCTAGTTTAACTGGGTATTCTGTAATGTTTCTGGCAACCCTAACCCCAGGCTTCTCTCAATCACATCCCTACTTCTGCCTGACCTTTCTTCCTTTGTTGACTTATGCCATCTCTTAACTCAGGAGGCATATGATATGTCGGGTGCCCGCCTGGCCCTGACACTATGTGTCACCAAAGCCCGGGAAGGTTGTGAAGAAGACCTGGCCGCTCTGGAACGCATGTTCCGGCAGCTTGGATTTGAGAGTACCATGAAGAGAGATCCCACTGCCCAGGTATTGTGCCTCCAGTTCTAGATCAGCAGGGCAAGGGGTTGAGCCACAGGGTGGGCTCTGGGGCTCTGCCTGAGTCTGGCCATTCTTCTCCCTCCAGCAATTCCAGGAAGAATTGAATAAATTCCAGCAGGCCATGGATGCCCGGACAGACCCTGTCAGCTGTGGCTTCGTTGTGCTCATGGCACATGGATTAGAAGGCGAACTCAAGGGGGAGGATGGTCAGATGGTCAAGCTGGATGACCTTTTTGAGGTCCTGAACAACAAGAACTGCCAGGCGCTGAGAGCGAAACCCAAGGTGTACATTGTGCAGGCCTGTCGAGGAGGTGAGGACAGAGCCAAGAACATAGAACCCATAGCATGGAGCCCAAAGTTATTCATAACCAACTCAAATCCCAGATCCAAGGCCTAACTCCCAAGTAAGGCTTGTGTATCCTTCCTTGTGCAACCGACCTATCCTGTGGCCTTCTTTCTCCTCATTTTTTTTTTTCTTCTCTGATTTTGCCTTCTCCTCTTCTTGGTGTTTCAGAACAAAGGGACCTCGGAGAAATAGTAGATGGAGGTGAGATCAGGATGATTGCAGAAGACAGCCCGCAAACCATCCCAACATACACGGATGCGCTACATGTCTACTCCACTGTAGAGGGTATGAGTTACCAGATCACTTGGCAACCTGGCCTCTGCTCCTCCTCTTCCCCTCACTCAGCACACCCAGCCCTGAGCCTCTCCTCTAGAATCTCCTCAGGAGCCACCCCTCCTAGGTGCCATCCAACTACACATCTACACACCCACCCATCTGTCCACTTATCCATTCAACGACCTATGTGTCCATCCATCCCTCTATTCACTCATCCACTCACCCACCCATTCCTCTGTCTGTCCATCCATCCATTCACTCACCTATCCTTCTGCCCAATCATCCTTCCACCCACTCATTCATCTGTTCACTGATACACCACCTTCCCCCTCCACACTACTGACGCTGCCCTGAGCCTGCTTCCTCATGGTATCTCTGGATCCCTAGGGTACATTTCCTATAGACATGACGAGAATGGATCCTGCTTCATCCAGACCCTGGTCGATGTGTTTACTGAGAGGGTAGGGCCCATCTTGGAGCTACTAACAGAGGTGAGTCGAGAGGAGGTACTTGGAAGCACTGTCTAGTCTGAGCAGGCAGAAAGTAGATAGAATTTAATCTTTTCAAACATTTCTTCATATTCCCCTCTCATGCCTTCAACCCCATATCTAACCTGGGTCCCAACACAGACACTAGGATGCTCACCAACCAGCAATGATTTCCCCCAATGCCAAGATGTCCAACGTTCTTGGTATGTGAGATAATTTAGAGGAAATGCAGAGTCACTTCTACAAATATGTACCTGCATAACCACCCTTTGGATTTAACGAATGTTAGGGCTTTTTTTTTTTTTTCCTAATGGCTGTGTGTTTTATTGTGTATCAGAAAAATATATGTAATAAGAATTCCAGCCAATGATTTTTTTAGATATGATAAGGAATGGATTGCCCAATAAAAAAGTATAGGCTTACTTGTGTTTACTTGCTAATCTGCAGTGAACAATTTCACATGGGTTTCACTACAGATTAGTAAATAAGCACAAGTAAACCCATATTTACCTTGCTTGCTCATCTCTGTCAAGATGGATTTGATTCTTTAAAAGAGGCTTTGATTCGGTAGGAAGGTGCTGTGGGGTTGGGAGAGAGATAGCTGTACCTAGCAGCAGAATCTTTGATTTGGTGGGGGAAAAAAAATGTGAAGTTGTTCACTACAGATTAGTAAATTAGCAAAAGCAAGCCTGGGCTTACCTTGCTTATTGGGTAATACAACATTGGGTGTAATGATGTAGGATGGGGCAATAAAGGGTTTCTCATCTCAGGACAGGGGTATCCACCCGCTCTGTTCTCTAGCCTTATTACCCCAACTTCCCCGGGAGACCCAGCCCCAAGCTGACCACTCCTGTCGTTGCAGGTGACACGGCGTATGGCAGAAGCAGAGCTGTTTCAAGAAGGGAAAGCGAGGAAAGTGAATCCTGAAATCCTGAGTACCCTTCGGAAACGGCTCTACCTGCAGTAGAAGTAGAAAGGGCAAGGGGTGTCCTTTCCTTCTGTACCACTCTGTCTCACAAAAATTTAAAGGCAACTCTCACCATTCCCTCAAAACCTTTTCTTTACAAGGCACCCAGTCTCTCTTACTGCCACACTTCTCATGCTAGTCCTTCAATGTATGCCTGGCCTTCTTAGAGCAAGCCAATCAAACTGACCACAAGGCCCATGTGGTAACATAAGTATTACCTCCCTCCAGCTGGACTTTCTACCTCTACTAATGCAACATAAAATTCTCTTATCCTGCTTTCTGCTCCTGGGCTCAGCTGAAACCCTTCTTTCTCCCATGAACCACACCCATACAAATATTGTTGTTATGTCCTTAGAGTCGGATCCGACTCACAGTGACCCCTCCTTGGGTTTCCGAGGTGGTATCACTACGGAAGAAGCTTGCCCAACCTTCCTTCCGAACCCGTATAAATACAAGTGACTACAGCTCAAGATTTTCCACTCAAAAATCAATCCCACTCATTACCCCCACACCAATAAAAACTTCTCTGGCTCCTAAATCTCATCTGGTGTTGTAACCAATTCCTCATCCATTCCTGCCTCCCAGTGATTCCCACCCCACACCTAGAGGTTCAATAAGTCAAAAATCATTCTCTCTGTAAACCCCCTCCTCGTTGGCTTGCAAATGGATGCCTTGATATCATTCTTTTCCTAGCTTTTGGCCACTATCTCTGTCTGATGGAGCAGCCGCCTCCTTTTCTGGGTCCCTCTCCCTCTTAACACATCTCCCCACAAGGCCCTGGACTCTGCCCTCTCCCCATGAAAACCCATACATTCATCCATTCTTGAAATTCTAACTTTCACCACTCTGTGAATCAACACATTTTTGGAACTATGAAACATTACGTGGTGTCACCCTGTTATTTTGAAGACAATGAAATAAAGGCTCAGACAGGTGATATGATCTATCAGTAGTAGAGTCAAGGTCTGACTTACAGTCCCCTTTCTACTATGTGCTAAGTCTTAATCCATCAGAAAACTTCTAATTAGAGGAACTGGCTAGTAACCAGGATGCAGAACCTTTCTAGAAGACTTCTAGAAATTCTCAATAACTACCAGTCAAGTTTACCTTCTTGGAAGTTGGATCCAATGCACTGTCTTCCAAGTCTGTGGTCTCTGTCTCTCCTCCAGTCCTGGCCTTTCTTTCCCAAATAGCCTGTGAGATGTATCCACCATCATTGAAACTCACGGCTTAAGATAAGTTTGTTCCTCCCCATAGCTAACCCCAAGCTTTCCCTGGAACCTCAACCTCAGACTCCAGGTGTGAAATCCTGTGGTTATCTATGACTCTTCTTTTGTTGCATCCTTTATATGGCACCAGCTAGCATACCCAGCCCTGAGTGACTGAAATATCTCTTATGCTTGTCTTGTCTTCCCTTATATCTCATCTTGTGTCTTCATCTTTGCAATAGCTTCCTTCCTTGGCTTTCTGCCATCCATTTTACCCCTCCGATCTATCCTCTGTACTATCCACAAAAGTGATCTCACTAGAAAATTTGAGACACAATGGCACCCTATTATTTAGAGACTAACATCAAACGCCACATCCTGATTTATCACACCCTTACAATTCCACCCCCTTACCAACAATCAGCTAAACTCATCTCTCATCTCCCACTCTGAACTCATTCTTCTAACAAGACCAGTGTTCTCCTTGCTCTTCCCTTCTCCAAGCCTTTGTTATCATTTCTGCAAACTGGAGTGACCCCTCCCCTTCATCTCCTTTCCTCTACCTCTTACCCCTACTTCCTCCATAAAGCCATTCCTAATACTCTTTCTAGTTGATACTGCTTTCTTACTTAGGACATGCTGAAGATTACAAACTTATTGAGATCAAGGAATATTCTTTGTATCAACATAATAGGTGCTCAATAAACAGTTGTCAAACTTGAAAAGAAGGTGCTGGAATCTTTTCCCTATGTTTAAACTGTGGATCTGATGTGAAAGAAGTTATGGATTTTCCATCAACTGAGGAGTGGATGACCAAACTTTGGTACATACACACAATGGAATACTATGCAACCCTAAAGAATAACCTAGGATCTGCAAAACACCACATAATGTGGCTGAACTTGGAGGACATTATGCTAAGTGAAATAAGTCAATCACAGAAAGATAAATATTATATTAGTCCATTATTGTAAAAGAAAGGTTTATCTATGGAAGGAAATTTTCTTTGTTGGTTACCAGGGGTGGGAGGGGAGGGGAGGGAACACTGTTAGATGGGTAGAGATAAGTATTGATTTGGGTGAAGAGAAGGGCAATGTACCAAATGTGAGTGCTCAACATGGTGGCATTGAGGAAGAGGAAGATATAGAGAGGTACATGGGAGGTACAGACACAAAGATGAACCATTTTGCACATACAGTACTGCATTGTCAGTGAAGACAAACATGGGTATACAGGTGGATAGATGGGAGGACAGGCTGAACTATTAGGTATGTCTATGAAGCAGGGAGTGTACCCAAGTACATATGCATAGGGTTGGCAGACAATGGTCCTATAAGTGTATTTGTATGATCTGAATTTCCAGGTGTATAGTAGAGCTGACAAGTGACAAGTTTGTAGTCACTTCTTGGTCACAGCCAGCTACCCAGAGGGACCAAGTAGTTGAACCTGCGGGCTTGGGACCATAGTCACAAGACATCAAGCTCAATTGGCATAACATACTATACAGAACATCGTTCCACTTCCTACTTTGGCGAGTAGCGACTGCTATCTTAAAAGCTAGCAAGCTGCCATCTAGATGCAATGATGGGTCTCTCCTC
>NW_006922618.1:147477-149965 GCF_000298275.1 Orycteropus afer afer
TTTTAAGGAAAGTTAATAAATATTTTCCCAAATTTGACAATTATCTTGAAAGTTTATTGACTATTACCCATAAATATGTTGCAAAGCTGAAAGAAAACTTTCCTTGATTACCAGTAGTAGAAAATAAATTTTGATCAACAATGTTAGAGAAAAAAAAAAAAAAAGATTTGCCAATCTCTACCCCTTGGCTGCTAGCCGGCAGGTTGGCAATTCAAACCCACCAGCCGCTCTGGGGGAAAAAAAGATGTGGTAGTTTGTTTCAGTGAAGACTGTTATTGTTGTTAGGTCCCATTGAGCTGGTTCTGGCACATAGCAACCCTATGTACAACATCCTGCACCATCCTCACAATTGTTGCCATGCTACCACCCATCTTCACAACCAATGTGTCAATTCATTTCTTTGAGGTTCTTCTCCTTTTTTGCTGACCTTCTACTCTACCAAACATTACATCCTTCTCTAGGGATTGGTTCCTTCTGAGAACATGGCCAAAGTATGAGAGGCAAAGTCTAACCATTCATGCTTCTAAGGAGAATTCTGGTTGAACTTCTTCCAAGACAGATGTGCTCATTCCTCCAGAAGTCCATGGCACAATCAATATTCTTCAACAACACCACAATTCAAATGCATCAGTTCCTCTGTGGTCTTCCTTATTCATTACCCAGCTCTCACATGTATATGAGACTACTGAAAATATCATGGCTTGGGCCAGGTACATCTTAGTCTTCAAAGTGACATCATTGCTCTTTAACACTTTAAAGATGTCTTTTGCAGCATATCTACCCAATGCAACACATCATTTGATTTCTTGACTGCTGCTTTCATGAGCATTGATTGTGGATCCAAGTAGAATGAAATCATTTGATCTTCTCTCCATTTAACACGATGTTGCTCATTGGTCCAGTTGTGAGGATTTTTATTTTCTTTATGTTGAGGTGTAATCCATACTGAAGGCTGTAGTCTTTGCTCTTCATCAGTAAGTGCTTCAAGTCTTCTTCATTTTCATTAAGCAAGGTTGTGTCATCTGCATATTGCAGGTTGTTAATGAGTCTTCCTCCAGTCCTGATACTGTGTTCTTCTTTATATAGTTCAATTCTTGGATTGTTTGCTCAGCATACAAATTGAATAAATATGGTGAAAGAATGGAACCCTGATGTACACTTTTTCTGATTTAAAACCATGCATTATCTCAAATGTTCTGTTCTAATGACTGCCTTTAGATCAACATACAGTTCCTCATGAGCATAATTAAGTGTTCTGGTGTTCCCATTCTTCGCAATGTTATCCATAATTTATTATGATCTACACAACTGAATGTTTTGCATAGTCAATAAAACACAGGTAAACAACTTCTTGATATTCTCTACTTTCAGCCAAGATCCATCTGACACCAGCAATGAAATCCCTTATTCCACATTCCCTTCTGAATTCAGCTTGAATTTCTGGCAGTTCCATGTCAATACACTGCTGCAATAATTTTTTGATGATCCTAAGTGAAATTTTTCTTGCATGAGATATTAGTGATATTGTTTGATAATTTCCACATTCTGTTGGATCATCTTCCTTTGGAAAGGATCTCTTCTAGTCAGTAGGCAGAGCTGTCTTCCAAATTTCTTGGCATAAACGAGTGAGTGCCTTCACCACTGCATGTTTGTTGAAACATCTCAATGGGTATTCTGTCAATCCCTGGAGCCTAGCCTTTTGCCAGTTCCTTCAATGCAGCTTGGACTTCCTCCTTTGATACCAATACAACCAATGCAATGGTTCTTGATCATATGCTACCTCCTGATAGTTGAAATCAATCAATTCTTTTGGGTACAGTGACTGTGTATTCCTTCCATCTTCTTTTTATGCTTCCTGCATCATTCAATTTTTTTTTCCCCCATAGAATCCTTCAGGATTGCAATTTGAGGCTCAAATTTCTTCTTCAGTTCTTTCAACTTGAGAAATGCCAAGAGTGTTTTTCCCTTCTGATTTCCCAGCTCCAACTCTTTCCAAATTTCTTTATAATACTTTACTTTGTCTTCTGAAACTGCCCTTTGGAATCTTCTATACAACTCTTTTACTTCATAATTTCTTCCATTCACTTTAGCTACTCACCATTCAAGAGTCAGCCGCAGGGATCCAGGTGAGGAGAAGGAACTCAGGCATACCCAAAGCAGCAGGACAGGATAGCGGGAGAAAAGGAAATAAAAGGCCCAGGAATCCGGATCAAGGAGTCAGCTGCAGGGACTCACATAACGGTGGTACAAGAGGTATCCAACAAGGAGACAAACTTGTCTGTCAGTTTGTCCTACCATGGTGACATGTTGATGTAAGTTTTGAGGCTGAGCCACTGGTGTTTCAAACCTAGCGGGATGCACATGGTGCACAGGTATCAGCCCAGCTCACAGATTGAGACAGATTAGGAAGAAGGAAGAGGCCATCCACTTCTCAAAGAATTGGCCAGGGAAAACCTTATGAATAGCAAAGAAACACTGTTTGATACAT
>NW_006922618.1:152900-159788 GCF_000298275.1 Orycteropus afer afer
ATGGCCAGACTTCGTCTCACCTATTTTGGTCATGTTGTCAGAAGGGACCATTCCCTGGAGAAGGATGTCATGCTTGGTAGGGTGGAGGGTCGACCAAAGAGGGAGAGGCCTTCAATGAGATGGATTGACACAGTGGCTGCGATGATGGGCTCAAGTATAGCAGGGATCATGGAGCTGGTGAGGGATTGGGCAGTTTTCATTCTGCTACGCATGGGGTTGTTATGAGTTGGAAATGACTCGAAGGCACCTAACAACAATAACAATTCAAGAGCAAAGGAGCTATGGTGGCATAGTGGGTTAGGCATTCGGCTGCTAATCCAAAGGTCAGAGGTTCAAACCCACCAGCCTCTCTGTGGAAGGACAATGGGGGCAATCTACTTCTGTAAAGATTTACAGCCTTGGAAAACCAATGGGACTTGCTGTGAGTCAGATTTGACTCTATGGCAGTGAGTTTTTGAGTTTATTTGAGTATGTTTCAGAGTCTGTTCTGCCATCCTTTTTGGTTTAGGTAAGACAAACTAGGAAGAAGGATGTGGCCAGATCTGCTTCTGAAAAAACTGGCCACTGTAAACCATAAAGATTACAGCCTGGGAAACCTCATGGGGCAGTTCTACTTTGTCCTACTGGGTCATTATGAGTCAAAATCAATTTGGCGGCAATGGGTCTTTTGTTTGTTTGGTTGTTTGTTTTACCCTGATATTAAACAAACAAGCAAACTTACTGCTGTCTAGTCGGTCCTGACTCATAGGGATCCCTCCTTGGGTTTCCAAGGCAGTATCTCTGTGGAAGTAGATTGCCCAGTCTTCATTCAGAGGAGTGGCTGATGGGTTTGAACCGCCAGCTTCCTGGTTAGCAGTCCAATATATACTTCCAATAAATTCTTATTTTGCTTACGTCTACCAAGGACCCTAACTGAAACAACAGGATACACAGCACTGAAACTCCTGACTTAATTCTTAAATATCCAACTAAGGGTTTTTCCCAATTCTTTAGTAAATGCCCTAGTGCTGCTGTACCAGAGATATGAAGTGGGCAGCTTTAATGAACAGAAGTTAATTTTCTAAATGTTTAGGAAGCTAGAAGTTGGAATTCAGGGCACCAGTTCTAGGGGAAATCTCCTTTCTCTGTCTGCTCTGGGAGAAAGTCTGTTTCTTTCCGTCTCCATCCTTGGTTCCTTGGTGATCTTCACCTGGATCTGTCTTTCCCCCATTGTCACTTGTTTGCTTCTGGGCCTCATTTGCTCTTTTTCTATCTCAGAAGTGATTAGGTTTAAAACAATATGATGTGGAGTCATTCACATAACAAAGAAAGCACTATTCCCAAATGGGATTCTATTCACAGAGGTAGGGCTTAGGTTTTAGAAGATATGATTTAATCCATACTTGAAAGGATTTGAAAGTTTGGCTTGGAAGTGAGCTTCAAAGGTATAGATCTAGGTTTCATACAACTTTTACAATTGAGTAAGGAGGAGACTTTCGTTAAGAGAAATGTTAAAATACCAACAGAGAATTAATACAACTCCCAGGGCCTTGGAGTGGAGGAACATAAAAGTAAGGGCCTACCAGTTATATGTCTTTAGCTTCACAGAAAATCCAGAATGCCAGAATGGTTGTTTTAAAATGCATAAATCTAACCTACCATATATCTTCTTAAAACCTTTCCGTGGGCTTCCATTGATTTTTGGATAAAGAAAAAAAAAAAAAAAAGTCTTAACTTGAATTCCATGTACCTATATACCCTCATCTTTGCCCTTTTACTCTTCTACCCTAGTCATTCTGTCTTTTTGTTCCCTCAAATAGGATCTTTCCCACCTAAGTCCCTTTGAGGTTTGCAACCCCCCTGGAGTAAACAATTTGGCCTTTGGTCCTGGCTCCTGAGACTCAGCCCACACCTGAGGGCAATGAATGGAGACTGACCAGACCAAGAAAGACCATCTGAGGACAAGATGCTGACTAAACCTTAGGAAACATGATGTAATCTATCATGGCCATGTAGTGAGACTGATACAGGCCTTGTAAGATGACAATTCAGTGGTTGTGAGTGGTGGTAAGTGATCATCTGCTCTCATTTGGTAAGCAAGTCCCCTGGGGCCATGGAAGATCTGCAGAGACCCCTCCCAGATCCTCGCCCTATATGTTTGTATCCTTTTTGCTTCTAGATTGAAAATAGCCCTTTCCCAGGAGTGTGTGAGTAGTTCCATTGGATTTCCAGACCTAAGAAACAGAGAGGAAGCCAGGGCCCACTGATTTGGCTCTGGATAAATGGGAGCAAGAGAGAAAAGGAGGTAGTGTCCATTGATGTGGCCCCAGGTAAATGAAGATGAGAGAGAGAAAGTGCTGCATTGGTAGGATCTGGACTGACCAGAGAAAGGAAGCTGAGATTTCCACAAGACACGGTTGACATGTGGAGTGGAATTTATTGTCCACCACACATTTGGTGTCAGAGGTGGATGATCTCAGCCTCTCTGGACTGGTTTGGACAATTAGCACAATGAGAATGAGTCATTAGAGAACATTAGATCAGTCATTAGAGGCCTGGAGCATTCTTCCCACTCAGCCTACAGTAATCTCCTTCACCAATTACCCTGTCATTCTTCATTGTTGTTGTTGTTATGTGCCATGGAGTCGGACCCAACTCATAGCGACCTCTCCTTGGGTTTCCGAGGCAGTATCACTACGGAAGTAGATTGCCCTGTCTTCCTTCAGAGGAGTGACTGGTCATTCTTCATATTATAGGTCAAATATCATTTGTTCATGGAAGGCTTCTTGTCCATCGCCCTAGACAAGATCAAAATTTACAGTCCTTCATAGACTTTTTCTTAAAAACACAAGTCATACTTTAAGTGATCTCTTTTTGTGTGATTATTTATTTAAAATCTTACTCCTCAGGTAAGCTACAGGACTAACTCTGCTGTCATAAGCCACTGAGCTTTGGGGGTCATTTGTTATTGCAGTGTAACCTAACCTATGCTGATTGATACACCAGACAAGGCTCATGCCTAAAGAGGAGCCAGTTAAAAGTATGCACTATAATGAATGAAGCTCTGAGGTTCCTAGCAGCCAAAGAGGAAAGCCATAAAATCCCTGAGAAAGGAGGGGATGGGTGGTGCCAACATTTCACATGGTTGGCTGCAACTGGAAGGTTAGAGAGTCAAGGTCATACACAGGTGCATTAGAAGAAAGGCCTGGTCATCTACTCCCAATCAGCCATTGAAAACTCTATGGAGCACAATTCTACTTTGACACACATGGGGTCACCATGAGTCAGAATCAACTTGAAACCAACTGGTTATGAGATTGAAACAAATCCATTTCCTTATATGTGTGAATTATGGCACTTAATCATGCTTAAATTTTCTCCACTTAGAAGGGAAGCACAAGGATCCAGTGACCTAAGCCATTCCTCCGGTTCAGCGTGGGACACAAGTGATGACATTTCTGGTTTTAAAAACTTGAAACACAGACTGGTCTGCCTTCATTCTGATTGGTTTGGTAACTTGGGATAAAATATTCCAGCCACTTATAAAGTTGTTCTTACAGAAGAGCAATTGCAAGGGTGAGCTCGCCCTTGTGCCTGGTCAATTAATTAAACCAGTTACCCTCTTGTTGTACCTGCTCACCCATAGTCCACACCTATAGCCTCAAAGCAGTTTCCTTATGCCCAGTTGGTTTCCCATTAGGTTCTGCCAGTATGAGGCACAAAAGGGAGACAGGACAGCGGGAGAGAAGAGATGGAACTGGCTCCTAGATGTTGCAGTCTCGACATCATCAGATTATCCCAGTTTCCAGTTTGTTTGTTTGTTTGTTTGCCTCACACACAGAACCAGTATCATCGTACCCACTCAAATATACTAACATTAAGTGATCAGCAAGGAGCCCTGGTGGCTCAGTGGCTAAGTGCTCAGCTGCTAACTGCAAGGTCAGCAATTCAAACCCACCATCGGCTCTGTTGCAGAAAGATGTGGCAGTCTGCTTCTGTAAAGATTACAGCTTTGGAATCCCTACTGGGAAGTTCTACCGTTGAGCCAGAATCCACTTGACAGCCACTGGTTTGGTTTTGGGTTAAACGAGCAGCAATTCCTCCTCAGGGATACGTGTACCAGATCCATATAGCATTTTCCTCTCCCTCGGATGGTCTAAACGTTTAAACCGCTCAGCTTCTACCTACAGTTTGGAGGTTCTAGTCCACCTAGGAAGAAAGGCCTGGTAATCTACTTCCCAAAAATCCACCACTGAGAATCCTCTGGAGCACAGATCTACTCTGGCATACACGGGGTCCCAAGTGGGAGCTGACCCCACAGCAAGTGGTTTTTCCCCTAGATTGGATCCTGGAACAACAACAACAGATAGTAGTAGAAACACTGGTGAAATTAGAATGAAGTCTGGAATTTAATTAGTAATATTGTACCAATGTTAGGGTAGTGGTTAAGTTCGTGTGTCAGTTTGGCTGGGCCTGATTGAGCGACTGGGAAGCTGGGCGTAGTATTTCCCATGATGAGACTGGTAATCAACTCCATGGGGGAATCTACTGTGAGCAGTTGAGAAGCTGCCTTAGGGAATGTGGTCTGCTTCCTGTATATAAGGAGAAGGCTTGGGAATGGTCTCTAGCTTATGGCACATTTGAATCCTGCATGTAGCCGTGTCGTTGTTCAGCAGCCTGCCATGCTCTGCCAACTTTGGGACTTTTAATGGACTTGAATCAATGGCCTGCCGTGTGGTTTGGTAACATTGGGACTGCGCCATTTTATTCATCAACCTTGGGCTTGTTAGCCTCAGCAGCCAGTAGCTGCCTGAGTGAAGAAATGCCTCTAGCTTCAGTGGGCCAGGAGCAAGAGACAGAGCTGAAGCCCAAGGCTAAGGGGCTTTCACACAGCCCCTAGAGCCTAGCACTTTGAACTCGCACTTCTACCCCCCAAACTGTGAGGGAATAAACTCCTATTTGTTAAGGTCATCCCGTTTGTGGTATATTTCTGTCAGAGCAGCACTAGATAACCAGAACAGTTAGTTTTGACAAACATACGCTAGTTATATAAGATGTTAGCATTAAAGAGAGCTGGGAAAATGATATACAACAGCTCTCGGTACTGTTTTTGCCCCTTTTCTGTATCTAAAATTACTCCAAACTTAAAAAGCTATTTAAAGCAAATAAACAAAAATAACTAGGGTAGTTTTTATTTCCCTGATTTAACTCTGATTGCGTCAGGATGTCATCATCATTGATTATAAAGTAGAAGACAACATAGAGTAACCAGTCCATGTAAATGAATTCATCAGCTTTAATCTGTTGCTATTAAAATACAATGCAATTTCTGGGGCATGATTAAAGATTAACAACAACAACAACAACAAAAACTCATTGCCCACAAGTTGATCCCAACACATAGCCACCCCTGCTTGAGTTTCTGAGGCGGTATCGGAAGTAGATTGCCCAACCTTCCTTCTGAGGAGTTGCTGGTGGGTTTGAACCGCCAGCCTTCTGATTAGCAGTCAAATGCCTTAGGCACTATGCCACCAGAGCTCTGATAAGCTATTGGTAAGTATAAATTTTGATATTATATTTAACTTGAAAATAATTTAGATTCTGCTCCTGGTGCCTGGCCTTCAAACACTTCTTGTGTGAAAATGAATTAGTGTGCAATCACATTACACCATGCAGGGTGGGTTCAACTTTTTGAGGCAGCTTATTTATTCCTTTGGACAGATTCTGGGGAAAGGCCTGGTTGGGGGAGACTAAGGAGCAGGTATTGAGCACTTCCCGACCCACCCAACGTTTTTGCATTGATCATTCTGAAGAATAAGAGTGCAACCAGCGTTGGTGGGAAGATTGAAGAGAAGATCCTCCCACCCAAACCACAGAAGTAAAGAACACTTGTACACCCCAAGAGACCTTCACCTAGACGACACGCCCTTGCTTGTTCACATAGGCTGTGCATTTATTCAAATGGGGTTTCTAGATCGCAGTTTTCCAAACTCTGGTGCTTTGCATGCTCACTTCACGCCATACCTACACTGTTGTTGTTGGATGCCCTCACGTCGTGTTAAACTCATGCCATCTTATGTATAACAGGCGGAAATGGTTCCTGGCCCTGTGCCATCTTCACGATCAGTGATATGCTTCAGTCCATTGTTGATCTCATTGAGGGTTCCCCTTGTTTTTGCTGACTCCTTACTTTACCAATCATGATGTCCTTTTCTAGTGTTGATCTTTCCTAATGACATGTCCAAATTAAGTGAGCTGAAGTCCCCATATATTATTATTTCATTGATATTTTTCTTTAAAGTAATTCTTCTTTTATATTTATAAGGAAACTGGTAAGCATACAGTGGAATAATAATAATAATAATAATAAAAACTTCACTGCTTTTGAGTCATTCTTACTCATAGTGACCCTCAGTGGGCTTCTGAGGCTGTAAATCTTTACAGAAGTAAATTTCCCCATCTTCTTTCAGTGGAGTGATTGGTGGGTTTGAACTAATGGACTTCAGGTTAGCAACCAAATAAATGTCTTGTCTGCTATACCACCAGAGCATCTTATACAATGGAATATCAATACAAAGAATGAAGTACTGATACACACAGTACAGCATAGATGAACTATGTTAAGTGGAAAAAGCCAGTCATAAAATGTCATATATTGTATGATTCCATTTGCATGAAATATACAAAACAGTCAAATCTATAGAGACAGAAAGTAAATTAATGTTGCAAGAGTGAGGGGCAGAGGGAGTGGGGAGTGATGGTTAATGAGTGTGGGGTTTCTTTTAGGAGTGATGAAAGTGTTCTAAAATTATATACTGTTATCATATATATGGTTGGCAGACAATGGTCCTATAAGTTTATGTGAATGATCAGAATTCCCAGGTGTATAGTAGAGCTGACAAGGGGCAA